>NW_023270374.1:28822755-28839891 GCF_011800145.1 Mirounga leonina | reverse complement strand
GGAAGGAAGGAAGGAAGGAAGGAGGGAAGGAAGGAAGGAAGGAAGGAGGGAAGGAAGGAAGGAAGGACTCACACCGTTTGTAGGGAGACCTCACCAGAGTGAACACCATTGACCACTGTCCCAGGACAAGATTTATATTAAAAAAAAAAAAGTGGTCATTTTAGAGTGCAACAAGAGATGAGCTATTCTCAGTTTCTAAAAGCCCTAATTAATATTTCACTATCTAGGGCGCCCGGGTGGTTCAGTCGTTAAGCGTCTGCCTTCGGCTCAGGTCATGATCCCAGGGTCCTGGGATCGAGCCCCACATTGGGCTCCCTGCTCAGCGGGAAGCCTGCTTCTCCCTCTCCCATTCCCCCTGTTTGTGTTCCCTCTCTCGCTGTCTCTCTCTCTGTCAAATAAATAAATAAAATCTTTAAAAATATATATATATATATTTCACTATCTAGCAGAAATAGTTGATATTTGTATCTTTGAGTGCCTCTGTGTGTGAGTGTGTGTACAGAATTTATCCCCCAATCTGGCATTTGCAAAATATCTTTTATGGGTAAGTGTCACAGCATGTGAATAGAATGCTATGGGGAAAAGGACCCTAAGATCAGAGGGACAGAGAGAGGATGTGATGTTATGAGAGCCCAGGAGCTGGGGCCGCCTGGAGGGAGCTGGAAACACAGAGGGAGGGGCTGTCTTTGCAGGATCAGGAGGCCATGCAGCTCCTGAAGATGCTCAGAAAAGTTGAGAGCAGACAAAAATAGCTTCTCCCTCACTCCTGCCCACCCATCTCCATGTGCTAAGATCTGGGGGGACAAATTAAAGATGGGATGTATCCTTAAAGTATGCACAGTGCACAACATTGTTTCACAGAATATGTTCCTCAAGATGTTGTCCTGTTAAGACACTTCTTGAAAAAAAGACTGAGTCAAATCAAGTCTGGAAGTGCCGTTCAGCTCCTGGAGTACAGTGGGGTTCTGGGAGCCTTCTTCCTTGTCTTGTAGTGAGCCTCCCCAGCCTGGAGGTATGCATGCAGGGGTTGCAGCAACACTTCACATAGTATTTGAAGGGAGGCTCTTAGCACCTGTCATCCAGTTGGACTAAATGGTGTTTAAGGGCCGCCCCCCCCCCCCCCCCCCCAGTTCTCCTCCCCTCAGCTCTATTAATGGTTCTACCCTCCACCCAGGCCCTTGAAACATGAAGCCACCTGTGATGTCATCAGGACAGGGTCCTTCAAGACCCAGGTCATATACCATCTCCCTTATGAAGTCACCCCTAATGCCCCAGCAGAAAGGAAAGTTCTCTTTCTGTCACTCTGTATAGTTGTTGTTGTTTTTTTTCCCTTGGTCAATCTTGTGTTGGCTGACTTGTGTTTGTATCTTATCTGGCCTGCTGGACTAGAAGCTCAGAGAACGTGAAAACTGAAACCAATTCATACCCTTTGATAACCCAACCCAGTGCCTTGTATCTAACAGATGTTCAAATATGTTGGGCGAATGGATAGATGGTTGGATGGCTGGATGAATGGATGGGAAAATAAAAGGAAGGAAGGAAAGAAAGAAGAAAAAGGAGGGATGAATAGATGGATGGGAGGGAGCAGGGATGGGCAAATGGTTGGATGGATGGATGGATGGATGGATGGATGGATGGATGGATGGATGGATAAATGGATGGATAGGTGGGTGGTGAGAGAATGGATGAATGGGTAGATGAGAGGATGATAGATAGAAGGATGGATGCATGGATGGATGGATGGATGGATGGATGGGCAGGTGGATGAAAGGAGGAAGGGACAGATGGAGGGATGTCTGGATGAATGGATGGAGGGATGGAAGGATGGATGGATGAATGGATATATAGAGACTGGGAAGTGCTGCGCAGTGGATGCTCAAGAATTTCTACGTGGGTACAATAAATTGGTTGGAAGGGAGCCTTGACACTGTATTTGCAGAACACCTTACATAAGATCAGGATACTATCAATTGTCCCCACGAAAGAACGGTAGAAGAGGTGATGGAAATTATGTAGAGTTCAAGCCCCGCTACGCCAGCCCTCAGCGCACCCCCTCCAGGTGGGACTATAATAGTCTAAAATAGCAAGATTCTGAAAATCCGTACCCCTAAGAAGATTCAAAAGTTTTAAGGTTCTGTGTCTCCATGACTTAGAATTTAAGACTCTGTGTCTTTAAGAACTCTTGCAGTTCTACTCACAGGACCATGCACTTTGTGGCAGGGAATGCTCTGAGCACTGTTTAAAGAGTAGCTCCTTTCATCACAACCACCACCCGTGGTGTAGATGCCCTTAGCCTCATATTGAAGCACAGAGATGATAAGCAATTTGCCTTAGGTCACACAGCTAATAAGTGGCGGGACTGGGATTTGAACCCAAGAGGGCTAGGCAGGGTCCAGAGTCCATGCTTTTATTTATTTATTTATTTATTTATTTATTTATTTATTTATTTATTTTAAAGATTTTATTTATTTATTCATGAGAGACAGAGAGACAGAGAGAGAGGCAGAGGCAGAGGGAGAAGCAGGCTCCCTGCTGAGCAGGGAGCCCGATGCGGGACTCGATCCCAGGACCCTGGGATCATGACCTGAGCCGAAGGCAGACGCTTAACCATCTGAGCCACCCAGGCACCCCAGAGTCCATGCTTTTAACCACTGCATGGTCCTGCCTAAAGGAAGTGAGGTTTCTGCACATTCAATGCTCAAGGGTTGAAGAGTCAGCAGCTCTGTGGCTCTGAGTATCTCCACACCCAGGAGGCCAGGTCTTCCCTCTGGGGGAGGCTGGAAGGAGCCTTCAGGGGCTGAGGGAGGTAGGGAGGGGGGGCCTGGCTGGCTCCTTCGAGCACCAACCCTGCTGATGTCAGGTGCCTGGCTGTCACTCTTCCTGTTAACCTTGGGGGGAAAACACATTTATGGCCGATAATAGGCATGAGGGCGTGCCGGCCCTCTGCCGGCTCCCGGGCCTGATGGATGGGCTACATGGGCCCCCCCTGACCTGTGTGTGTACCGTTATCTGCTCGGCCAAGGGAGGTTGTTCATCATGTCGACAGCTTGGCAAGGCACACCTGCTGGGCCTGCATCAGCCAGAGCCTCCAGCATCCCAGGAGGAGAGAGGGGAGGTGACGAGAGGGGTAGGGCAGGAGAGACACAGAGAGGACCAAAAATCCCATGACAGTGGCATCCCAGGCCCAGGGTGAACCCAGAGGGTAGCACTGAATTCTGGGCATGAGGTCTGACTTCTGTTTCTGGTAGTACCATGGGTGTGCTGTGTGACCATGGGATAGTTACTTACCTTCTCTGGGCTGTAAAGTGAGATTTAACTCTACCAGAAACCTGAAGGTCATCTTTCTTCTCCTTTTCCTCATTTGTACATCCGATAACTAGGTTCATTTGCACATCCGATAACTAGGTTCTCCCAGCCCCATCCGTTTCTCAGCATCACCCACTGAGAACATCCTGTCTCAGGCCACCCTATCATCTCACTAGGGCTCCCTGCTTCCTTTCCTGCCCCTGCTCTCCATTCTCCACCCAGCAGCCAGAGGGAGCTTTGTTACAAAATCAGGTCACATGACTCCCCGGCTTAAAACCCCCACTGGCTCCCTATCACACTTGGAAAGAAATCCAAACTCCCTGCCCTACACAATCTGGCCTCCCCTCCCCGTCCGTCATCATGGCACACTGGCTTGCCCACACCAAGTTCCGATCACACTGCCAGGTCCTTCCCTGCCTCTTGGCCTTTGCACAGGCTGTTCCCTCTAATGGGAAAACTCTTACCCTAGTTCTTTGCATGCCTGGCCTGCTCTTTCTCATCCACAGATCTCAGTTCCCCTGCCACCTCCTCTGAGAGGTCTTCCCAGCCTGAAATAATACCCCAGCCGCTAAGCTCACTCTATCACAGCACCCAATATATGCCCTTCCCAGCACTCATTACAACCCCAAATTGTGTTGTTTATGCATTTGTGTCCATATTGTCTGCCTTCCCCCACTAGAACATAAGCTCCTAAAGGACATGGATTTTTGTTCTATTCACCACCATGTCCATGAATGTTTCCTCAGTTCTCAGCCAGATACGCTCTTCTACCCCAGCTTTGCACAGCCTCCCCTCTGCTTAGAACCCTCTTCTCTCTCTTCTTTTGCTGCTTAACTCCTCCTTATGCTTCAGATCTATGGCAGATCGTATTTTCCAAAGACGGTCACAACAATATCTTTCATCCAACACGTTCTTCATGAAGTGTGACCTTGACACTCCTCCCCTTGATTCACGGTGGGCTTATGACCAATAGGATGCTGTAGAAGTGACACTGGGATGCTGACTTCTGAGTTGGGGTCAAGGACACTGGCTTCGGAGCCAGATGATGTCATGTTACGAGGAAGCCCAAGCCAGCCTCTGCAGGAGACCCCACACAGAGAAGCCCTGAGATTACGTGCAGAGAGACAGAGATGCCCAGCAGCCCCCAGCTGCCCCAGCCCCAGCTCCAGCTGAATGAAACCTCAGGAGGGACTCAGCCGAGCCCTTGCTGAATTCCTGATCTATGGAAACCATGAGCAACAACAAAATTACTGCTGTTGTTTTAGCCACTAGGTTCATTTATTTTGCCACGATAGATAACCAGCTCACGTGTCACCTCTGCAAGGAAGTCAGTCCTACCAAACTAGGAGCATGAGGGTAGGTCCTTCTTGTTCTATGTTTCTTCATAACACATGTCACCACTGGTAATTATACCATTATTTATGTGACGGTTAACTTTTGTCTCTTTTCCACTAAAACATGAGCTTTGTGAAGGGGGAAGGGATCATCGTTTCACTCACCAGCACGAGACTGTTGTACACCCAACATCTTGCAGAGTGCCTGGCACATAATAGGTGCTCAGTAAATACCACCGAATTGATGATTTTACTGAAATATCACACCAGCCCTGTGAAGTGGGCTTCATTCCCTTCATTTTGCCAGCAAAAAAACTGAGGCTCAGAGATGTTCAGTCCTTACCCAAGGACACACAGCAGAGCAGGATCCTAGCTGGATGCTCTCTGATCCCAAAGCCAGAGCCTGGGATCCTGGAAATGGGAGCTAAGAGCGACCACGAATGTCTTTGTGTGTTACACTTGGAAGAAGAGTGGCCCGGAGAAGAGAAGGAATTCCCTCAAGGTCACATAGCTCATCAATGTTCAAGCTGGGGCAAGACCCAGTGCCCATATTCCCCGTCTCACTACCCTCTCGCTTCCTTCTCAAAGCTGCCCCGAAGGCCTTTTGTGCGCAGAGGCCAAGACGAGACTCCAGGAGGGACAGAGACAGGAAAATACGCTGTCCCTTTGGGGAGAGGAGAACCCACCTTTCTATGTACAAAACAAAGGGGACCAGAAGATCCATTACCTATGGAAATGTACTGTATGTCAGACGAGCCTAAAAGATACTTCTCCGCACAAGTGTAGATATCCTATCACCACCTTCCACAAGGGACACTGAGAACCCAAAGAGGTCAGAGGACTTGCCCAGGGTCAACAGGCTTATAAGGGGCAGGGGCAGGTGTGGAAACCAGATCTGTCTGTCACCAGGGCTTCTTCCAGTGGGCCTGGCTACCGCACGGGGAGCTAAGGGAGCCTTGAGGTCACCTATGAATGGGGACTCAAAGAAGGCTGCATGGAGAAGGAGCACCTGAGTTGTGCCTTTCTAAAGACAGAGCTGGGGACAGGGTTCCAGGTGGAGATGGGGATAACTGGCAAAGTCTGGAGGTGGGATGGGCCCAGCAGGCCCGGTGATGCCGAGGGAGGTGTGTGGGCAGAGGCTTGGAGGGACGGACCGTGGTGGGCCTCGGCCACTGGGCAAGGACTGACCCCTGCCACTCAGAGCTTCCCTGTCGCCTCCCCAGCACCCGGCCCCTGTGCCCCACCTCAGCCAGAGCAGGGACTGGGAAATGGATGAGTCTGTTTATGAAGCCCATAATGTTGCCCGCAAAACAAGGCACTCAGCAGAGCAGCTCGGAGCCTCTAATGGGATATTATTTATGTCATTTTCCTCCTGGTGCTGGAGCCATTACCGTCCCGGATGGCGTTCCGTCACCCTCCACTCCCCCAGCGATGTTGCAATGTCATGCTGAAGGATGTGCGCTGCCGTCATGGCTGGGCCTGGGGGATGGGGCGCTGGGTGGGGCCGGTAGGGCAGCCCCCCACTCTGCCGGTCAGAGGTCACTGGGCCCACTCCTGCCAGTGGGATCTAGCTTGTCCTGAGTTGCTGTTGGTGCAGGCCACCTTGCCAGGCATTAAGAATCCTCCCGTGGCTCCCCATTGCCCTGCAGATCACGTCCCCCCACCCCCACCAGTCAGTCAAGAAGGCCTCTCCTGGCTTGGGTCCACACCCACCTATCCAACCTCAGCTCTGGCACTTGTGAGTAAGTTCTGGAATCAGACACACATGGTGCACCAGACCCAATGTATGCATCTTCCCAGGCTGACTCGGTCCCACCTGTCCCCTCCCGCTCAGTGCCGAGCCTGGCCTCTGCCTTTGCCTCGTCTTCTAACCCAGCTGCCTCAGTCTCCCCGGGGTGAAGACCAGCCTTCAGCATGGCCTCCATCAAGCTGAGCTGCAGCAGCTGACCCTTGGGTCCAACCTAATTGGAGGGAGGCTCTGGCCCCTTCTGCCATTTTCGAGTTCGGATAAAGCAGCAGGTGCAGGCCTTGGGGTCCGGCTTCCCCAGGGGTTTCTTGGAGGTTCCAAGTAACGGCACCCACAGAGCAAACTGGGGCTCCTGAAGTCCGGAGAGAGGGGGAGCCACGAACTCGTGGGCTGTGCCAGAGGATGGAGGCTCCGTGTGGCTTGTGCAAGTGCTACCCACGCGGCCCAGCACCCCACCGCATGGCTCACATCTGGCCAGCCCAGAAACATGTCACCTTGTATTACCCTCCTCCGAGCTCACTCCCTCTCCCCTTCATTCTTGCGGCCCTAGAATTGTACCCCCGGAAAGTAGGTAAGCCTTGCTTCCGCCTTCCCATTCAACTGCAGCTTCCTCTCCTCCTGCTGAAGGACATGGGGCAGGTGAAGGACCGACCCTCTCTGAGCCTCAATTCTTCCACTATAAATGGAGGGTTGTGGCAGCATCGGGAATGCTAGCTTGCCCCGGCTGGGGCACCCCTCCTAGGGTCAGACATTCCAGGTGCTGTCTGCACTGCCAGGAGCGCTCTTCGGACAACCCCACTGGTCCTTCATGTTGACCTTAGATGTGGTCTCCTGGGGGAGCACTCCCTGCTCCCCCCATCCTGGGCCCTCCTCCAGACACCCTGTCTTCTTTGCTTCCTCCCTGATTTCGCTGAACCGTAACTCGCCTCTCCTGCCAGACTGAAAACCCCCGGAGGGCAGGGCTGTGGGGTTTTGCTCGAGTTCATCGCACTATACTTAGTGCAGTGCCTGGAATATGGTATGCGCTATAGGGTGGGCAATTCCGTATCTTGAATAAATGAGTGGATGAGCTTCTTTAATTCTTGCCGTCCCTCGGCATCCTAGGGATCATCATCGCCGTCAAGTTTGCTGATCCATCCATTGCTGCTTTTACTTTTCTAAATTCCTTCCTTCCTTGGATTTATTTTGTTATAGCTCCAGTATCTTAAATTGACATTTTAATTAATTTTTTTCAATCTCGCTTTCTAACAAATGGATTAAAGGCTAAACATTTTCCTCTGAATATTATCTTGTCTGCTTGCCACCAGTTGGAGTAAAACATACCCTTACTACCTTTCAGTTCTAAGTGGCTTGTATTTTATTTCCATGTTAGAAATGAAGAAACTGGGAGTCCAAGGGGTGAAGGGACCTACCCAAGGCCACAACATGAGAAAGGGGCAGCAGAGCTGGGATTTGAGCTTAGGACTCTAGGATCCAGTCTCTCTCATTCTCTCTTTCTCTGTTTTTAATTAAACCTTTTATTTTGAGATACTTATACATTCAAGCGCAATTGTAAGAAATAATACAGAGAGATAACATGCACCCTGTATCCAGTTTTGCCCAATGAGAACATCTTGCACAATTATAGCACAATATCACAACAAGGACATTGACATACAATCCACTGATCTTATTCAGATTTCCCCAGTTTTGCTTGTATTCGTGTGTGTGTGTGTGTGTTCTAACAATGTGATCATATGTACCAATGCTCTTTGCAGTGTAAGATGGTTCATCCTAGGCTCTGAGGATGCTGAGCATCATTTCTACCAAGCGAGGGCTCTCACACTCCATTCCTGGAAACAAGCCAAACCTTGTTAACTGTGTACTTTACTTTTCCCCTGGGCCTGAGCCTCAGCTGAGCTTCCCTGCAGGGGCCCAAGCCCCATACAGCAGAGTGCCTTGGGGCCCAGACTTGACTGCTGCTGGCTGACCGTGAGCATCCCTGAAACCCTCTCCGGGTTTATTTCCACCTCTCGTTGATCCCCCCAGTAGACCAGCCCTAAGCTGATCTCTCCTGTTGCAGGCTGTTGGCCCCATGTGGGTATGAAGCTGGGAGCCTGCCCAGTGTGGCTTGGGGATCACCTAACAGCCCCACCCACCTCAGCAGTTCTCACGGGAGCTGAGGATTGGGCATTCCCCCCGAGCAGAGCAGGGTGCTGGGCCGCGTGGGTAGCACTTGCACAAGCCACACGGAGCCTCCATCCTCTGGAACAGCCCACGAGTTCATGGCTCCCCCTCTCTCCGGACTTCAGGACCCCCAGTTTGCTCTGTGGGTGCCGTTACTTGGAACCTCCAAGAAACCCCTGGGGAAGCCGGACCCCAAGGCCTGCACCTGCTGCTTTATCCGAACTCGAAAATGGCAGAAGGGGCCAGAGCCTCCCTCCAATTAGGTTGGACCCAAGGGTCAGCTGCTGCAGCTCAGCTTGATGGAGGCCATGCTGAAGGCTGGTCTTCACCCCGGGGAGACTGAGGCAGCTGGGTTAGAAGACGAGGCAAAGGCAGAGGCCAGGCTCGGCACTGAGCGGGAGGGGACAGGTGGGACCGAGTCAGCCTGGGAAGATGCATACATTGGGTCTGGTGCACCATGTGTGTCTGATTCCAGAACTTACTCACAAGTGCCAGAGCTGAGGTTGGATAGGTGGGTGTGGACCCAAGCCAGGAGAGGCCTTCTTGACTGACTGGAGTCGGGGGGACAGAGGCTCCAGGTGTTCTTTCCCCTTTCCTTCCCTGGTCTCCTCTTGCAGAATAGGGGTGGGGGTCGGGGGACAGCCCAGGTGGTCTGTGCTCGTCAGCAGGGAATCTGGCTCTGAGTGCCGCACCAGACCCTGGCTGCCCCCTGGCATTCCGAAAAGCTTCAGCTTCTCCCACCTGGAATATCAGCCCCCTTCTAGCAGCCCTCCCTGACATCTGCCCACACCCCCAACCTCAGACAGATGCTTAAAATCCCAGAGTCCACCGTGCCCTACCCCTGCTCAAGCCCCTTCAGTGGCTCCCACCCCCCGAGACAGGGTCCAAATTCCTTCTCTCAGCATTCAAGAGTCCCTTGATGTCATGTCCCCTCCCCTGCCTCCTCCCCCTCCTCATCTACCCCCACCAACACACACATACCCCCGGAGCCCACAGCTCCTCCCACACCTCTCCGTGCCTCTGTTCCTGCCATTTCCTCCACCAGGAACACGGGAACACGGAGCCCCTGGACGGCCTGCTCCCATGCTGCTTCCTCAGAGACTCCACCCTGGCCTTCACGTGCTGCTTCCTAGCAGCCCCCCAGCACATGGCTTCTTCCAGCATCAGAGCACAAGTAGTAGTCACCGTAGGTCAGAATCCATTGTTCACTGAGCCATCCTGATGGCAGGTGCTACGCTAAAGCGCATTTGAATACATCCCTCATTGACGCCGTACATCTTTGACCGTCCCCATTTTACAGATGAAGAAACCGAGGCTCAGACGTATAGGAAATTCTCCCAAGGCAGGCCAAGTGAAGGCCAGGCATTCTGAGCCCAGAGTGAGTAATCGTAACTCCTCTGTTGTGCCCCTTTGCTATGAGTGCCCTAACTTCAGGGGCCTGGAGGGGGAGAGGACTGTGTGGTTCATTGAGATTCCACCAGCACTTAATACCCCAGGCCCAGGAGTGGTAGGTGCATTTATTAGCATCAAGGTGCTTTGACCGGAGTATGAGATAAACAGTGGCTGAGTAAATGCATCCTGCACTTTCCTGAGCACCTACTTTGTGCCAGGCACGGTTCTAGGTGCTAGGAATAGAGCAGTAAGCAAAACATAAAACTCTCGGCCCTCGGGGAGTCTGGTGATGGGGTGGGCAGTGAGCTGGAGAGAAACGGGCCAAGCGAAAATAAGCAACTAAGGGCTGGAGCCTGTCAGATGGCGAAAGGGGTAAGGAGGAGGATGGCAGCATGAACATGGGGGTGTCCACAGCAGAGGATGAAGGCCCCCCTTCTGGGGTCTGCTGGAGGAGCCCATACGGGAGACAGGCAGCGTGGAGGGTGGGGCGGGGAGAGCAGCTGGGAGGGAGGGCGCATGGGCCCGCTCCCTCCCCTCCCACCCCTGCCCTAGCTCCCTTCACCTCCCTGCCTGGCATCTAACAGGCTCAGAACAAACGGCCCACGGGAGGAGCCAGCCCACCTCCCCCCGGAGCCTGGGCCGTGACGCCTGGTGGCACTAAAAGTAGCAGCGTGACGGGAAGTGGCCGCCGAATTACTGCTTCCTCGTTGGCCTTATTTATGGCCCTCACTGCCTTCGCTCTTGCGAAGAGCGAAGGCCGGGAGGAAGACAGAGCAGGCCTGCTGGGACCTGCCTGATGCCTGGTGACCTTGGGGATGCTGTCCTGAGCAGGGGCGGGTTTGGGGACCTGGGTCACTGCTTTGCATCCGTCAGCCCCAGTGCTAACCAAAGTCACCTCCATCAGGAAGCCTCAGACATCTCAGTTTTACTCAAGTGGGGGTCCGCAGAGGGGCCTGAACTTTATTGAGACCTCCGTGCCAGGCCCTTCATGCACATAATTGCCTTCAATCCCCACAATCATCCTATTGCTGTATTTTAGAAAGGAGGAAACGGAGGCTCAGAGAGGTTAATTAATGGGCCCAGAGTCAAACAGCAAGTAAAAGGCAGATCAGGATTTGAACTCAGGTTGGTCTGATTCAAAGACCTTCACGGTTCCCTCTAGAACTCTGGGTTCCGAGGTGACCTTTGCCCTCTCGGGCAGCTCCTAGCCAAGGCCGGGGCAAATCACGAGCGGGCTGCAGAGCGGGTAGAGAGGGCTCTCGTGGCGGCGTGGGCTGCAAGACCACACAAGCCTGAAGTCCTCGTCCTGATGGTGCCACAGCATGGCCCCGACACCGCAGGCAGGTCTCTTTCCCTGGCTGGGCCTTCTGTCAAGTGGACAGGATCATATCCTCCCTCTGACCTGCGGCTAAGGGTGGACGAGACGCCAGGCAGGAACGTCTTGGGAGAAGGCGCCGTCTGGAAACAGGGCAGTTATGGCACGATCGAAATCCAGGAGAGGGTGAAAAACGAAAAAGGCACCAGCAGCAGTAATAGCATCTTTGCGGCGAACTTCCCCTGTTTACAGTCCATTAGAAGCCATTACTGCTGTGTCTAGGGCAAATGCACACCCCTGACCTTGACGCATGTCTGACAGCCTCAGGCAGCAATCTGGGGACGAGGAGTCATGTTGGCAGCATTTAAAGGGCCACAGGGGCTGGAGGCCTTTTCCAGTGCCCTCCCCTCGCCAACTCCTGGGTCACAACCTCTGCCAGTCAGAGGGCTGACGAAAGGGCCAAGCTGGGCTCCAGGTGTTCAGGGACACCCCCCCCTCCTGAGGGGTCTCCAGGTCACCAGCTTGAGTTTGTGACCCTAGGAGGGCAATAGGGAGTGAGGAACGAGGACTGCGGGGACTTCAGAAGAGTTGAGTCCAACCCCCTCCTGTGTGCAAGAAAGGGAGCGACAGGGACATGCCCAAGGGCAGAAGAAGAGAGTCAGAATGAGCTCCTGGGACTTGGAGCCTCGGCTTCGAGATGCTGATGGGGGCAATCCGGGGCAGTGGAATGTTGACAGCAGGACGGGGCAGAGGGGAGGCTTCCATATCATGTTGCATAGGCAGCTCGAATAGAGCAGTAAGGCTTCCAGAAGGGCAGACCCTGGGCATGGGCGGCTCCACGCCAAGCTTCTTCCCACCAGCTTCCAAGGCCTGTGAGAGAAAGAGAGGAAGAGAGACCGCGAGAGAAGGTGGGTAGCAGCTGCAAGATGCAGAATCAGCACATTTTTCTCAAAACTCTTACTTTCCTTTTCTGCCCAGCTCCCCTTTTCTGTTTTTTTTTTTAATAACTTTTCTCCAAAGTATTCAGTCGCCCCAAGAGTTTCTCTTCATTCCCCTTCAGTAAACTCTTTTCTCAGAAAAGAATTTAAAATCTCATTCATACTCAAGTGTAAATGACTGACAACAGCTCTAAGGCAGGGGCTCTCCCTTACATTGTAGCAGAACTATAGGAAAGAAGTAGGAAGAGAGCCACACATCTCCCCTCCCCCACCTAATTACAAACCTGTCCTTCACTGGTAACCTCTTATCCTTCAGACCTATACTCAAAAGTCTCTCCTCCAGAAAGCCGTCTTTAACCCCACAGGTGGACCCTGGTCCCTCTGTTATACACCCTCACAAAACTGAGTTCCTTCTCTTCAGGGACCTCTGTCTTTTGGTGTGATTATATGATGAACATATGACTATGAGATCCCTAAGGGCACCTTTTGCTCTCCGGTGCATCTCAGGGCTTAGTAAAGCCCCTGGAACATAGGAGATGCTCAATCAATATCTTTTGAATGACTACATGAATTATCAAATGAGCAAAAGTTGAGGCAGCTATAAAGTCTGGACTCTGCCTTTATTCCATGAAGAACCACCTCTCAGCCTCCTGCAAGCATTAATTCTCCTATGACACTGTGGTAGGTCCTGTTGGCGCCCCATCCAGACCTCTCCTCCCCTCCCCCTGCTCCTGTATGGTTGATGCCCCCACGACAGCTGCTCCCTTCTCTGCAAAACTACCCTAGCTGACCAGGGTCAACTCTTCTGGGGGGGTTACACCCTCCATCTCGCTCGCTGGGGCAGCCCACGCCAATGATGGCTGACAATGTGGTACAAAAGGCTGGCCCCCTGGTCTCAAGTCAGGACAACCCTGTGGTGCAATTTATACCCCAGAGCCCACTGTAGGCCAGGCCAAGGATAGCCTTTATCTCCTCTCTCCTGCCTCCCTCCCTCCTCTACTGCTTTTTTTGAAGAGCACTTTGAGTCAGTCCCATGTAACAAATCCCTCTGCTTCTAGGACCCCAACCTGAGACAGGCACTCCTAAGTCTTCCATGGGCTCTAGGTTAACGACATCTCCCTACCAGGAGATTAATATTCATTAAGCACCTACTGTGTGCTTGAATCCATGCTGGATACTTTATATTTATCATGTAATCCTTACAACCAGCTAATGGGATAGATCTTATTATCATCCCCATATTATGGAAGAAAAAACAGAGGGTCAGAGCAAGTACATGACTTGCTCAAGTTCATACAGTTGACAAGTGGTAGAAGAGGGATTTGAACCCCATTCTGGCTGGTGAGGGGATGACAGCCACTTATTGTACTACAGGGTGACCATAGTTGTAATACCACATACACACACACGAGAAACCAACCCTGTCAGGAGTCGGGGAGGATGGTGAGGAAGGCTTCTCAAAGGAGAAAACATCTGAGTCCGAGAGAATGCTCTTCAGGGGGAAGACGCAGAGGGAGGGCACGCAAGACAGAGGCACAGCAGGTGCAAAAGCAAGGATGCAGAGAGAAGCATGTCTTCCTTGTGGTTCCAGCCGACTGCACGGTACATGGAGCGACGTGCTATGGCCATAGGCTGGGATCAGATCGGGAGAGGCTTTGGCTGCTCAGATAAGGAACCTGGACTTAGCCCTACCAGAAGTTGGACGTCACTGTTGCCTTTTAAGCGGCGGAGTAACATGGTGTCTTAGGCTTTAAGAAAATCACTCATGTCCAGGAACGTTGTATTTTAGGGCTATGGGCATAAAGAGAAGTAGGTGTATTCAAGAGAGAGTGATAGAGGAGGTAAAAATAGCAGGTTTGGGGGCGCTGGACATGGGAGGTGAGGGAGAAGGAGGGGTCCGGGGTAACGATGCCCAGGTGTCTGTCTTGGGTGGGGCCACTCGCTGAAGTGAGCAAATAAACAAAGGTGGGTTGGGGAGGAGGAGGAGGAGTTCAGTTTGGGACTTGCCCAACTGCAGGGTCCCCCAGGGGGACTGTTCAGGGGGCAGTGGCTATGTGGTTCATCTCGCCTGTCGTTCAGGATGGGGTGGAAGTTGAAGTTAGTTTCAAAAACTCTGACGCGCTTTGTGATGTCGTACATAGACAGGGAGGGGGCGGGTAGCAGAAGAAAACCTTGGTCATAAAAATAGTGAGGGCGACGGGTCCAACCCAGTCTTTGGTGTTGAACTTTACTGTCCCAGGTGAGCAGGCCAGAGTTGAATTCTCTCAAATGCAGCTCTTTGGACTTCTTCAAATTCTTTTTTTTTTTTTTAAGATTTTATTTATTTATTTGAGAGCGAGAGAGCACAAAGTGGGAGGTGGAGCAGCAGAGGAAGAGGGAAAAGCAGACTCCACGCTGAGCAGGGAGCCCGATGCGGGCCCGGATCCCAGGACCCTGGGATCATGACCCAAGCCGAAGGCAGATGCTTAACCGACTGAGCCACCCAGGCGGCCAGACTTCTTCAAATTCTTTAGGATCATAGCTTCCTGCTACCAGGTGCCACCCCCAGCCTCCCCACCCCGCCCCCATCCTTTCTCCACCCCTCTCCCAGGTAGCCTTTCCAAAAGAAGAAAGGGGAAAAAAAACCCAACCTGGTGGAATGGATGATTTGGGAGCTGAAAACCTACAAATGGGGAGGTTATATCCTGGAGACAGCAACATCAATCACCACATTTTCATTATTAAGTAACATCGAGGTATGCTGGGCTGATTCTGCACCTTATCTGAACCTCGCAGCTGTGCCCTAAATTCCAGCTGCGGTGCCTGTCTGCAGGAATTCAGTTGCCTGTGTTTAAAATGAGTGTTAGCATCTATCATTTCCCCACACCAAATGGTTTTGTGTCGGCGGTCTGCAGTGCTAATCTGTCACTGGGGTACTCCATTGCCCGGCTCGATACCCTTTTGGTAGCTGTTGGTGGGGAGAGGCCCGGGAGGCCCCCAGGATGGGGGAAATGTCACTGTGAGGACAATGGCAACATTTGGGACTCTTTCACAAAATAAGTTGGGGCGGGGAGGGGGGGAGGAAAGCCATCTGTATCTATCGCAGGCTCTGACTTCTTCTCCCACTGGTTCTGGGAGCTCCGGGGTCTTCCATCCTCCATTCCTTGGGTCCGTATAAAAGTGGTGGGATTTTGCCGCAAAAGGTCTCAGGTCTTTGGCTCTGTCCAGGGTCCTTCAGCTCCCAAGGGTGCAGAATCCCAGCACGTGTGTGCTGAAGAGAACCATAGGCCATCTGGTCTGGTATGTCTCAATCTCTTTGGGGAGTCAAAACCTTTTTAGGACCCTCTAACCCAGAAAAATATGCAAACCCCAAATCTTGCTAATACCTGCCCAAATCAGCCTATTATTTCATGGGGTTCACAGACCCCTGCTTAAGCTAAATCTCAGATGTAGTTTAATCTCCTCATCTTACAAGTGGAGGAGAGGAGGCTATTTGTCAACGTCTTCAGAGTGAATAGGTAGAATTTGGGGCAGGGTAAATGAATCTAAGGCAGTGAGGTGTGGTGAAAACATAAGGCCTTAACAGCCCAAAGGACCTGGGTTTGAATCAGTTCCACAACAGGCTGTGTGGCTGGGGGTAAGTGATGCACTCTCTGAAATTCAGTTTTCTCATCTGTGAAACTGGCTAAAGATGTCCAGCATGCAGGACTGTGGTAAGGATTCGTGTTCATGGAGGCGGAATGCTAAGGTGGATGCTTTGATGTACACGCCCCTGCTTCAGAATTGAAGGGTTAATCCTGTGGGGGGTGGGCCAGGGGGGCGCCCTCGGCAGCAAGCCAGGAGCTGTCAGTCCCCGCTGGGGGTTGCCTCAGCTAAAGAGAGCTACTTCACTCAAGGTGGGCAGCCCGCACCCAGTAACTGATTCATACGGCGGTATAAGGGCTCCCCCCAACTCTGGGCCACTCTGGACTCTCACCCCTGCTTCAGAACCATCCAGAGAGTTGGCTGGGGCCTCTGTGGAGGCAGTATGGCAGCTGGGTCTTCCCTCCGCCCAGTCCCAGTTCCATCCACAAGTGCTGACCCTCACAGCGCCCCCAGCAAGCACCCAGCATGCTGATCTCCATTTCAGAGGCTGCCTCCCTGGAAACCCATCTGTGGATTCTGTGATCTATGTGTGTCTGTGTCTGTCTATAATCTACGACTAGATCAGATCCTTTGGTTAGAAGGCTCTTGGTATTTTCCTGAAGTTCCTGCTATGATTGGAATTTAGAAGCCAGGCCTCCTGACTCCCAGTTAAGTGCTCTACTGGACCAAAAAGTTATTAGTTCCAGTCTTTGTATCACCCCTGTCCTCTTCTCTCTCAGTCCACTGGCTTGGTGGCTGTTGGAAAAAGATGATACATGGGCTACTGTCATGTTTTCAGTTCAACCCTCTGCCTCTAGGCATCAGAATGCCTCAAAGTGACCAGGCAGAGATACCTGGGCTCCTTGGCCAAGTGTCACACGGGGGTCCTCCTCACTTTGCGCTCCACCCCGGAGATATCCCCTTTCCCCTTTCATATCTGCTTGGTCCTCAAGAGATACCTGAGCAGTAGGAGCAAAACCCGCAGCCAGAAAACCCACATAGTCCACATTCAGCCAATGGGTGATGAGTACATGTTGTGCGTAAGGCTCCGTGCTCTGGGGAAAATGGTGTCTAGTCTTTCTTAGGAGCCCCAGGAATAGATACACTCATTCATCAAGTTAGCTGTTCAACCAATATTTAAGGAGCCAAGCCCTCTGTTGGGCCCTGGGTAGATACGGTGAACAAAAAAGCTGTGATCCCTTGGGGCGCCTGGCTGGCTCAGTCAGTGGGGCTTGTGACTCTTGTCCTCGGGGTTGTGAGTTTGAGCCCCATGTTGGGTGTAGAGCCTGAAAGAAAGAAAGAAAGAAAGAAAGAAAGAAAGAAAGAAAGAAAGAA
>NW_023270374.1:28729405-28822745 GCF_011800145.1 Mirounga leonina | reverse complement strand
GAAAGAAAGAAAGAAAGAAAGAAAGAAAGAAAGAAAGAAAGAAAGAAAGAAAGAAAGAAAGAAAGAAAGAAAGAAAGAAAGAAAGAGAAAGAGAGGAAGGAAGGATGTGATCCCTGCCCTAAAGAGATCATAGCCTAGTACCTCCCATTCCAGTAGGGTTTTCCCACGGGCTTTTTCCCCTTAGGTGTCAAGGACTCTTCCTTCTGGTAATCACAATCCCTCTGACTTTAACTTAAACTTGTCATATAGTTATTTTCCCATCCAATGTGGCTCTTATCTCACCTTTGAAGAGCCAACTCCCCACCAGGCCCTACATATCTCTCAGCTACTCCTTTTTTTTAAAACCCGCTTAGGATAACTCTAGGCTAAATCAGACTGAAAAGGGCCCAAGATCAGGAAAAAAAAAGAGGCCAAGGTCAGAAGACCATTCACCACGGTTGCTTTATTGGCATCACTTGGTGACCAGATGGTGCCTACTCTTAATCTTTGCCCACCCTCCAGGCCTGAACCCAGAGGGCGTGAGGCTGCCCATCACTGATGGGAAGCATCATTGTCCATTATAAAGGGCTGTCTTGCTGTGTTTACAGTGTCCCTCTGCAAGGAGTAATTATACTTCTATTATGAAGATTGGAAAACCAAAACACAACACTGAAAAATGACTTGACCAAGGTCATACTACTCTCCTGGGGTTCAGATTCTTCCAGTGAGGTGAAAATGAGGAATTGACACATGGTAACATGCAGACAAGAGGAGCAAGCCACACATCAAAAGAGAGGCGAAGAGGGGGTGGGGGGGGGAATGTAATGAGGGACCGAATGAGAGGCAGAGGCAAAGGAAATGAGAGAGAGAATTCAGCCCCAGTGATGACTTCTTTGCTTTCCAGAGGCATTTATCTTTCATTTGACCTTATGAGAGTCTATTTGTGTTGAGATTTTAAATTGAGAATTTCTTCTTTTTAAAAAACATCCCTGTGCAGTTTTAATTTCTATTCATGCCAGTGGCTTCAGTATTTATTCTCCTCCAAAATCATTGAGTTGGAAGGGACAGAGTGAAAGTCATTTGGCTTGTGTTTGTTTGGATTCAGAGCCTGAGGCCCAAGGGGTGGGGACGAGGTGGAGTGGGGGCTGGGGTCCGTGCCTCAGGTTGAAACCGGAAGGCAGCACCCACAGTGTTGTCAGGAACCTGACTTGTGTCCAAACCATATCACATCCTGCATTGTCAGCTCTGAAGCCCCTGGGCGTGGGGGCCAGCGGGCAGGCCAGAGCTATGAATGCCCTGGGATTCAGCCTCCCGGCATCCTGGAGGTGAAGCTTCTGGCATTTTAAATTGAAAGTCACTGTAACCCAGAGGTCGAGTTTGGGCCTGGGACTCTGCCTGCCTGGGTGTGTGTCCCAATGTCAGCCCTTACTGACTCTATGACCTTCACTTCACTTCTCTGGGCCTCAGTTGTCCTTGTTAGCAAACTGGGGTCAGTAAGAATGCTGATCTCCTAGTTCTAGTGTGAGGATTAAGGCAGTGACAGCTCATGAAGAGCCTGGCACAGTGCCTGGCATCCAGCAGGTGCCCAATAAATGTTTGTGGGTCGACTGAATATAGTTCATGCATTTGCATAAGAATTCTGCAAGCAGAGGAGGCTTGGAAAGGTGACTAAGAGCATGGGTTTTGGAAACAGACCTGCGTTCAAACCTATTGTCTATTCCCCTATTGGCTGGGAGTCAAACTGCCTGGATTTGTGTCCTGGCTTCACCACTTACTGGCTGTGTAACTTAGACCAATTGATTTACTTCTTTGAGCCTCTGTTTATTCATAATTAAAATGGAGTTGATAATGCTTACTCCGTGGTGTTGCTGGGAAGATGAAATTGGAACATACTTATGAAGAGCTTAATATTCACAAAGCAGAGAAATGCAGTGGCAGACTTAGAAAACAGATGGAGCCATAAGCGCAAAGGCCCAGGGGCATGAACAGGCACAGTGTGGTCAGGAGACTGGAAACAGTAACGCACGACTAGAGCAAAGAGTGAGTGGCAGGAGGTGAGCTGTCCATGTAGGCATGGAGAGCCATCCAGGGCCTTGAATGCCAATCTAGGGAGCTCTGACTCCTTCCTAAAGGCCACAGGGAGCCACTGAGGGTTAAACAGGGAGAGGACATGGTCCTATGTGGATAAGCTGAGCTCTCAGTCCCTGTGGCTATTGCCTATATGGCTAAGAGGGCTTTAGCAATCAGGGTGAGATGTCTCATTATATGGATGGGAAAACCAAGGCCCCTTATGGGGAAGGGTCTGCCCAGTTCCTAGAGGGAGGCCTCAGCAGATCCAAGGCCAGAATCTTGGACTTCAGCCCAATCATTTCTCTTCCCACACTCCTGGGCTTAGGTAAAGGCCAGAAAGGCCCAGCATCCGGGGACACCATTGGAACAAGGAACTGGGTGCTGCATAACAAACAGCTAGAAAAATCTCAGTGGTAAACAACAAGGAGCATTTAATTAGCTTGCAGATCTACAGGTCAGCTGGGGTGGCTCTGCTCTGCTCCCTCCTCCCCCTGGGACCTGCAGGCCAGGCTGGGCATGCTCCTGTGGCCATGGCAGGCGTACAGCAGGCAAGCCTGACCACAGAAACACTTCTCAAGCCTCTGCTTGCTGCCCCACTGCTGGCATCCCACTGGCCAAAGCGGGTCAGACAGCTGAGCAACATCAAATCGGAGTCACAGTGGGAGGGCACTGCAGAGTGGCCATGGGTGCACATCTACCTGGGCATGCACTCGGGAGGTAGTGAAGAGTTGGAACCATAATCCACTCTACCACAGGTGCTTTGGGAGGCTGTGTGGAACTCCAGGTCCCCTTCCTGCCCTCAGATGTCCATTTTGTCACCCCAGCCATAGCCCCAAGGACAGGTGCAGGGAAGGCTGCAGTATTTCCCAAACGCACATGCCAAGGACCGTGTTCTGTGCTCTCTAAGCCCGTGTTTCATTATGCATGCCTCCCGCCCCTGCCTGATGCCCTCTAGCTTTGCTGCCAAGCTCTCTCTGTGCCTTCCCACTGTAGGACCCTTGCCCATGCTGCCCCCTCTGCTTCCTGCCCCCTCCAAGGCTAACCCCTTCGGGTTTCCTCTGAGATACCTTATTTTGTTTTGGTTATTATCTGTCACTGAAGCTTGTTTATTCTCTTTATAGCTCTCTTCATTGTTTGCAACAGTGTATTAATTTATTGGTTTTGATCCACATCTCTCTCTCTCAAGACCGTAAACTCCAAGAGGGACCCTATCTCTAGTACCTTGTACAGGACCTTCCACAGAGTTGGCATTTTCAATGAATATTTATTGAAAGGAAGGAAGAGGGGGTGGGAGGATGGGTTAGCCTGGTGATGGGTATTAGGGAGGGCACGTTCTGCATGGGGCACTGGGTGTTATGCACAAACAATGAATCATGGAACACTACATCAAAAACGAATGATGTAACATATGGTGATTAACATAACAATAAAAAAATTTTAAAAAAGAAAGGAGGAAGGGAGAGAGGAAAGAGATATATCATGAGGTAAGAGTTCCTTGTGCCCATTTTACAGATCTAAAGAGTGATCCAGTAAGTGGAGGCCCTTGTCCATAGCCCACAACCACATCACTAGGACCCTGTGACAGAAATCCTGGCCTAACACACCCCCAATCTTTCCTCTAGACTGGTGACCAAAAACGATCTTGAGCGTACAAATTATGTAGTCAATTATGTAGCAAACGCCTATGTGTCGAGCATGTAGCTTAAACAATAGAACATTATATGGAGATCTTTGAGGTCCCCTGAGTTTTCCTCCTGGACCCCAACCCTCTTTCCCTGCCTCCCCAGAGGTAACCACTATCCAAAATTGGCTGTTGAATATTTATGTGCATGTGTTTATACTTGGACTCTGGTGTGTATGCTCAAACAGTATTGTTGGGTTTTGGTTTTTGTTTTCTTGAAGGCCACTGACTTTACTGATTTTAAAAACTTGACGAAGGCAGTGACTGTTCGGCCAAAAAAAAGAAAAGGAGGCAAATGGCACAAAACAGACCACAGGTGGGGCTGCGGGGGAGGGAAGGGGCAAGGAATCCACTTGGAAAAGCTGGTAAGTGTTGATAGAAACTCGGCGGGGGGGAGTGGAGGGGGGAAGAGAGATGTGTGCAAAGATCGAGAATCCCAAAGAAGTTGGAATGGTGAGGGGAGTGGACACCCCCAAGACCTCGGAGGCCACTGGAGGCCGGGATACCAGCCATCTTCCCTTGGAGAGAGGAGCCCCCCTCACTGCACATTCTGGAGACTCAGTGCCAGGGATGGGACTGGGGGCGGTGGGGGGCTCCCTGGACGGCCTGACAAGAAGGTGCGGCCCCAGAGCCCCCGAGGCAGTCCCGGGTCTGCTCGCCCTTGGCACCGCACGTGTCCTGGATCAACCGTTCCCGAAAGAGGTCTCCAGGTTTCGTGAGCACCAGAAACCACCAAGGACTACACTGGCCTTGTCAAAGCCCCTTCCCTCCAGCTTGTGCCTGGGACTTCAGCACGCCCGGCCAGGCTCCCCGCTGGCTTTCCCCATGGGCTCCACCACCGGGCACCTGGGGGAGGCCATCATCCTGACCCTGCGAAGTCCCCCTGCTCTGGTTCCCCCGACGGCTGCTCCCGCCCATCGCCCATCAAATGGTATTGTTTTACATTATTAGACTTTATATAAACAGTATCATCCTCTGGGTATCTTTCTGCAACCTATTTTTCTTTCCATTCAATATTAGGCTGTGAGCTTCATCCCAGCGGCTCTATTCATTTTCACTTCTGTGTATGGTTCCCCTGTATGAATAATCCATCGTTGATTTATCTATTCTCCATACTGATGGACATTTAGGTTGTCCTCGGTTCTCTGCAATGTGAGCCTTTCTTCAAGAGAAGCATATTGTGGAAGCTAAACACAAAAGGCAGATAAAAGCTAGCTGATCCGTTTTCATTGGAGAAGGGGCAACCCCCAAGGCCCACAATGGGGTTCTGCCCCCAGGAGGTCCGCCAGTATTCCGGGGACCTGCCTTCCCAGCGGTAGGTCATGGGCAGTAGGCAGAAGGGGAGGCAAGAGCGGCAGGATGGTTAGAAAGGGGCTGACACTGCCTCCGATTTGAGTCTGCAGATTCAGAGGAGGGTCTATTCAACCTCATCTCCAGATACACACACGAACACACACACATGCATGCATACACAGATGCACACACATGCACACGCACACTCATTTCCTCCAGAGATCTTGTCATCATCTAATACACTTTATGTATTTCTCTTGTTTATTAACGTCAGCTCCCCGAGGGCAGGGGCTTCTGTCTGCCTTACTCACTGTGGTATGCACAGAGCCTAGGACAGCGCCTGGCCCACAGGAAGAGCTCAGTAAATATCTGTGGACTGGATGGCTTTCAATTTCTTCATCTGTCAAATGGAAATGCCTCCCGAAGTCATGGAGCTAGTATGAGGGTCACATGGGTTAACAAAAGTAAAGCGGTTCTTAATAAGTACCCCCTCCCCTTCATCTAGGTTCCTCGCCGACACAGAGATTCTCTAAGTGGTCTATCAGGAGTTGGTCTATGATGAGTCTCGACCCTTGGAGTTGCTGCTATCCTAGTGGCAGAGGCGGGAATTACAGGCACAGCGCCCTGGAAGCTCTAACCGGTTGTTGGGACCAAGCCCAGGAAATCCCCTCTTAAAGCTCGCAAACCCACCCAGAACTCCTGGACAGGGCTCCCTGGAGCCCAGCAGCCCCCAGGTGTCTTCGAGACCTCTCCAACGTCTACCTGCCCCAGGGTCCTGCTTTCCCCAGCACCTGCCTCTCATTCCTGGGTCTGGTTTTTAATTCCATCTCACTGTCTGCCTTTGCCTTCATTATCCTCTGCCTGCCATGGAGGGGTTAGTTAAAGTGTCAGAACGATGTCATTTACAGCCTCCTGTTGCTAAGCAACGGACCCAGGTGAGCCCTTGAACTTCTTTCTTAGCCGCTGAAATGTATCTGGTGGAGTGATGGGGGCCCTGGCTGAACTATTTCATCACCTGGGACAAGCTGCCATCCTGGAGGCCCTGTCCCTCTGGGGGCCCAGACAAGACTGACCCTGGTCTCGGGGACCCCTGTCCTCAGCCTCCCCTAATTAACCAGCACTGCTAAGGCCTCTCAGGGGTCGAGCCCCAGGGTGTACATTCCCAGCAGAGATGAATCAGATAGGGCCTCTGCCTTCCAGGGCCTCGCTCAGTGCAGAGAGAGATCCCCAAATAGGTCACGGCAATCCGGGGTGGGGCATCATATGAGGGAGTGTCATCATCTCACTCTGCCTGCCTGGGACCCTCCAGAGAAAGTGACTCTTTGTTTGCATTTCGAAGGATGAACAGGAATTGGCCGGGGACAGCCAAAGGGAAGGGGCTTTCCAGGTGAGAACACCATCTACACAAACAGCGAGAAGCAGGAAAGGCCCTGGCTGCTTCGGGCACAGTCTCCTGCCCCCGAGTGGTGAGAACAGGGGAGAGTGTCCGGACTCTGGGATCCAGCTCTGTAGCAACTCTATGTGACTTCGGCTCTGTCTTTGGTTCTCTCTGGACCTCAGTTCACCATGGGACCTGGGAGGTGGGTGGCGGGGGGCAGCGATGCGCTGAGATCAGAGTTTAACAAAGTACTCTGTGCATGCTGCTAGGGGGTATGCGCTAGATTTTGTGTGTTTGGGGATCAGACCTTTTTATTTGCATAGTTTTGAATGTAAAGAGTGTCAGAAAAATACATAACTAGTGTATCAGATAAGTGATGTGATGTAATTCCTTTAAAATAAAGTTTTGTTTTTGTTTTTTTTAAAGATTTTATTTATTTATTTGAGAGAGAGAGAATGAGAGACAGAGAGCATGAGAGGGGGGAGGGTCAGAGGGAGAAGCAGACTCCCCGCCGAGCAGGGAGCCCGATGCGGGACCCGACCCGGGACTCCAGGATCACGACCTGAGCCGAAGGCAGTCGCCCAACCAACTGAGCCACCCAGGCGCCCCTAAAATAAAGTTTTTTACAAGCACATTATTTTAAAGAAAAATATTAAGTAACTAATAGTACAGGTTAGTACCTGAAGGGTAATCCAGGAGCACTCAAGATTTCAGAAATAGGGCGCCTGGGTGGCTCAGTTGGTTAAGCGACTGCCTTTGGCTCAGGTCATGATCCTGGAGTCCCTGGATCGAGTCCCGCATCGGGCTCCCTGCTCGGCGGGGGGCCTGCTTCTCCCTCTGACCCTCCCCGCTCATGTGCTCTCTCTCTCTCATTCTCTCTGTCTCAAATAAATAAATAAAATCTTTAAAAAAAAAAAGATTTCAGAAATAGTAACGCAGTCTTTGGGGGCTCCTTCTGCCCTGACAGCCGCAGGAGGGCTCGTGCTGCCCCCTGTTCTCTGTTACTCCTAAACCAGAGCCCCTGGGGCATACCAGCGGAAATTATCACCTACGTTTCACAGGTGGATCCCAGAGGCCCAGAGGGGTTACTCAGCAAGCATGTGGCTCGGAGAGCTGGGCTCTGAGCCTGCGCTCATTCTCCACGCCACCCTGACGTCACTCACCGGTCTCGCCCAGCCCCCACCCCCAGCACAGGTGCACACTGTGCATCCTCACTGAACGTATCCAGGAGCACATCTGCAAAGTCAGCCAGGCTGGAGACAGCCCGCCATGAGACTTTGGGCCAGTTGTTTCTCTGGATCTTGGTTTTGCCATCTGTCCAATGGGAGCATGCTCAGTGAGACTGGGCGGGGGTCAGAGTCTTCTCTAGCTACATGTTCTTAGAGTCAGAGTCTGTGAGAGCCCCTGAATGTCCAGGAAACTGGGGGAGGAATAGGTGGGAGAGGCAGCCTCAGCATCTCAGGCCCCATTTCTGTGCAAATTGCTCTGAACTGGAAAGGGCCTGGAGACCCAGAAAGACGCTTCCCAGTATGGTCTCCTCTAGACCGCTCTATCTCCCTGGTCAGATCCGGCTTGTTTGGGCCTGATTTATGGGGTCTTCCGAGGACACTTCTCCCTCCCTGCTGCAGATGTGGGTGCTGCCTGATAGGGTGACTGACTATCTTGTCTCGATCCTACAGCTTCCTTAGCAGCGAGACTTTCAGTTTTAAAACCAGGATGGTCCCAGGATGAGTTATCTCCCCGCTGCCTCGTGCCAGGTCCTGTGCTGAGAGCCTAACTCACATCTCCTCCTCGAGTTACCATGTTCCAGATGGAAAGAGCAGGGGCTCGGAGGGGAAATGACTTGCCAGGTTCAGAGCTGCTCCAGGTCTGGGGTCACAGGGGTAGAAGCACAGACACAAGTCCTTTCGGTGGCCCAGGAACCTGAGCATTACGTGGGCCAGGGTGAAGTCAGGGAGGAGGTCGGTGACTCTGAGTCAATATCAAGGCCCTGCTTTCTGGGGCTCTCTGTGTCCAAAATGACACTGTCCTCTCTCCCATGAAGGTCAGAGACTTAGGCTGTGGTGCCAGCCCCATCCTTAACTTGTTGGGTAAGCTTGAATAAATCACTTACCTCTCTGGGTCTCAGGTGTTCCTAACTAGAAAATGGAAAAGTTATCTTGGACCCCCTCTAAGACTATAAAGCTATAAAGAGGCTTAGAGATCATGAGGGTGAATTGCCCCTCCATTGTATAGATGAGAGAAAATGAGGCCCCTGCCCGTAGCAGGGGAGAATCTGGTCAAAACCCAAAAAGAAGCAGAGTAGACAGGAAGAGAGAGTAACAGAATGAGAGAGAGGGGAGAGGGAGAGGGGGAGAGAGAGGGAAAGAGAGAACGAGCAAGAATTAGCAGCTGATCTTATTTGGTTTCTTGATCTAGCCGTGCCTGAAGTCCACTGGACATCTTAATGATTAAGTCAATAAATGCCTTCTTTTACTTAAGCAAGCTTGAGATGTGTTTCTCTCACAACACAAAGAGTCCTAAGCAATTTATACCAGTTCCTATATCTTTCCATTCAGGGATCTGGAGATATGTGTATTAAGTAATTAATTCATTCACCCATTCAACAAATGTTTATTAGTACCCACTATGTCATAGGTACTATGCAAGGTTCACAGTGTGGGTATAGCCATAAACGAGATACAGCAGGAGGGGGTGCTCAAAGAACTCACAATCTAGTTGGGAGGGGCATATAGGAAAATAAATTAGGGTGATGAGGTGTCACGGAAATCTGCAGAGAGAGAGACCATGAGCAGAAAGGGAGAGGCCTAGGCACCATGGGCAGACATGGGGGTGGCCCATGCAGGCAAGCAAGGAGATGGAAACCATGGTGTGCCCTTTGGGAATGATGTGAAATGGTTGGGGGTGGGGTGGAAAGGGGTGAGAGAGGCCAAGGGAAGAAGAGCCTTCTGTGCATGGAGGCAATTTAAACACAGACTAGCCCTTGCTCTGTTACTTAGATCTGGGTGGACCTGGGAGTCTCCAAAATGAGTAAGACATGATCCCTCCCAGGGTGGTAGGGGAGCCAGAAGCCTGCAAATCAGGGCACTGGGATGTTATAGACGCCGAGAGAAAAATCCACCTGTTGAAATCTGAGGGCGGTGGCCACTCCAGCCGGGAGAAAGGACATCAGACAGATGTGCCTATAAAAATGATCTAGGCTGGGTCTTTTAAGGGAAGGTGAGGTAAGCAGGGGTGGAGTGTATTCCAGGGAGGGCTTTTTAGGGGCGGCACGGGCAGGGAGTGGGGAGGTGAGACAGGCAGCCATGCGAGCATCCCCAGGCAGACAGACAGTGCAAATCCCACTCTGCTGCTACTTCCTGTGGGTTTTCCTCAAAGCAGATCCTAAGACAAGGGTTTGGGTGCAAGCGGTGTCCCCAGCACAGCAGGGGCGTAGGGACGGGAGACCCAGAGGAGAAAGAAGCCAATACAGGGTGTGTTCTTGAGTGGGCAACTGCTGTGGGCACCCGGAGCTCAGTCCTGCTGAGACCTCCACGGAGGGCACAGAATGGGTGGGAATTATCCCCGGGAGGGGTGAGGAGGCTGGAATCTTTCCTTCATTGACTGAGGGCTGCCCCTGGGGGTTTTAGCTCGCTGTGTGTCCTGCCTGCCCCTGATGGTTCAGTGCCATCCAGCAGAACAGACGATACCCTAGGGCAAGGAGCTTCCGGGATCTGTCTCCAGGGGACCCCCGGGGCAGGGCACTAAGGGCACCTGCCTCCCCCACTCACCAGCTGTATGAACTTGGCCTCTCTGTGCCTTGGTTCTCTTGCCTGTAAACGGGCTGATGATGATACTTCTCGCACGCACAGGCATCCTGAGGATGTAAATGCGTAGCCCAGGGATGAGGAAGTGGTTCAGAAAATGGTAACTATGAGCATTTTTAGGGAACTGAGAATAGCTCTGCATGTCTGGAATGGAGGATGGGGGGTGGGCAGCAGGGGCATCAGGAAATGGGTGGGAAGGGGGAAGCAGAGGTGAGCAGGAAGGGTCTCAACTGTCAGCACAGGAGACTAAGTGTGAACTAGAGCCTGGCTGGGGGACCCTAGGGAGGGGAAGGAGCAGGCTTTGGGGGCAGACAGAGGGGAGAAAGTTCAGGATGGCTCCCTGAACATCACCTGAGCCAGGCCCAGGCCTTTGCTCATTCACAAATTAGTTCACAATTTGTCTGTACCAAGCACTTGCCTGGGAGGCGGACTCTGGTCTGCAAAGCGCTCTTTGTGCGGGCAGGGAGTTGACACTGGAGTAGAAATCATGAGAAGGTGGGTAAAAGCCATCGGCGTGGGACACTAGGGGCCAAGGGAGCTCAGGGGGAGGGAAGTGCCACTTCTGGGTGGAGAGGTCAAGAGGTGCTTCTTTCGGTGGAGCGTGGGTGGGGAGGGCGTAATATAGGATCTGGGCGTTACTGGGAAGGTCTCACACAGACAGGTGGAGTAGGGGAAGGTCCAACCCAAGTGGGGGCAGAGAGGTGGGGGTTTGCAGGGCTGCCAACTGAGGGGCAAGTGAGCAAGTGTGACCATAGCTCCAAAATGCTCACCTCACTGTGAAACCCTCTTTGGAATCAGTTATCTTGGCAGGTCTCATTTAAGACTGGTTGTATGAGTAAGGCACTGCTAGGAGCCTAAGGACTGGCCTCCAAAGAAGGTGAGAGGTGTGAGCTATTGGAATCAAAGCACACAGAGGTTGGGGGACGCACACTCAACCAGGGAGAGCGATCCAACAAGATCATGGTGAAGCTCCCATGGTGTCCCCTACAAGGGGGTGCTTGGGAAACATTTATCAACATAAATAATGTCAGTACCCTTTAACCTTCAATCTCACTTCTAGAATTTTCTCCTACAGACGCACTGAAAAAGCAGCCCAAATACTTATCAGTGGCATCTACATTATGGTATATTAGGGTCATTCACTCACCGGATTGTTATACAGCTGTTAGAACTGATATGAAAAGATCTCCTAGGTATGACATTAAGTGAAAAAAAGCAGGTGTAAAATATTGACTGCGTTGGAGAGGAAGAAATTATTGATATATAATCTGCACTTGCACAGGGATGGAAATTTCCAGGTAAGATAAATTATTCTCAGTGAGAAGGGGACTGGGAGTCTGGAGCGGGGGGCAGGGAGACTATTCATTCTGTCTTTGGTAATGATTGAATATTTAATTGCGTGCATATATTACTTTTGTCGTAATTTCTAAACTGGTTTTCAAACAAAAGAAACTGAATCTGGTAACTCAACTGCCTGGAAACCACACATATGTTTGTGACTCTTCCAATCGCGTGAACCTGATGCTCTGAGGACCCAGCAGAAGTGGTTTCTCATCCAGCCCAGCGTCGTCACTGGGAAAATTTTGGTTTGGTTCAATGCGAATTTTTCATCTGTCTCGTTTGTTTCAGCTTCGTGTTTTATAATTTACTCTGGAGATTAGATTGTGTTTTATATCTCACTCTAAAATTTTTATAATAGCCACTGGCCAAAAGCACTAACGATCTGATTTTGACAGCTGTGTAAATTACTAGCCTGCACCAGCCTGTCTCTGTCTGGCCCCATCTGGGTCATCCTCCCCACCCCACCCCTGGAGCTCTAAGGAGCAAGTCCAACCTCATGACCCCCACTGCTGCTGAAATCTCTTCAGGATTGTCACTTTGAGTTTTCACAAAAGCCCTGGGAGACAGAGATCATCTAAGCCCTTTTAAAAATGAGGAAACCGAGTCACAGAGAGGCAAAGTTGTTTTCCAAGTTCACATGAGCCAAGATCTGGCTGAACCTAAACCCCAAATCCTGTTTGGCTTAAAGGGCTGGATCTGGGTTGAGAAAACACTAACAAGGCTGGAGAGGTCAGTAAGACCAGATCAAGAAGTGCCTGGAATGCCAAGGCGGAGGATATTGGGAAGCAAGGAAGGTTTTATCCTTCCTCCTCTACTCTTTGTTTAGAAGGAACTTAGATGCCTACTTAAGACTTTCGTGGTCACTTCTCTCCAAAAAGCGTTTCTCGGTTTTCTAGCCCTTGGGAGTTCATTCGTTCATTCAACAAATTCACATGCTGGAAACTGTTGAGTCTAGGGACACAGACCCACATCAGACATGATCCCACCCCCCAAGGGTTCTCAGTGTCACCTCAAAGATCCATGTTTTGAGCTGGAGGAAGCTCAGGGGCTCGTAGGAACACAAAGGAAAGATCTAAACAGTCTGAGGAAAGGGTAGTCAGAGGGCCATTGAGGGGTTTTAATTTGGGGAGGAAAGGAGGTTGCTTGGTTGCATTGGTTTTTAAAAGACTCCCCAGTGTATCATGTGGACAATGAACTGAGGCGGACAAAGCTGGAGGCAGGCAGACCAGTGAGGAGGCTGGTGTGGTCATCCGGATCAGAAAAGATGACTTAGAATTTTACCTTCTAACCAGTTACAACACCGTCCACCTGCCCACTCAGGGTTCCTGAGAACCCCAGAACTTTGCCCAGCGGAGCAGGGAGCCTGATGCAGGGCTCGATCCCAGGACCCTGGGATCATGACCTGAGCCGAAGGCAGATGTCAAGCAGAGAAAAATTGAATGAATGACATTTACAACAAAGATGCTGGGGTCGGGGAGCAGAGGGGACCCAGTTATCCAGAAGCGGCTACCACTTGGGGGGGCTCACAGGTCAGCTCTCACCGCTGAGTGGCTGGGTGCTGCCATCGATAGGACCCAGCCCCCACTCCCACCCCCGGGCCACTGCTGGAGGACCTGCCACCACTGGAGCTCACATTTATCCGTAGTCAGCGGAAGCTGTCTGTGGCTGCCAATGCTCTGTTCAATCTCCTGCTAGCACCGCCCCTTGACAGGCCCTGGGGGGGGGGGGCACTGATGAGCTGATCCCGGAAATGCACTTGGCTGGCTTCTAGCCCCAACAATAACAGGAGAGTAGAGAAGGGGGAGGGGGGCTGAGAGCCCTCTGCAAATACTTGGCCCACAAGACCTCCTCATCCATCGAAGCAAATAACAGAAGAAGCCCTTTGCTGACATCCATCAGAAATGGGAAGATTTATGTCACTTACAGCATCAGGGTGGGAGCAAGACACAACTTTGAGATGGATGAGTCCTTAGGACCAGGTTTGGGTTTTGTTGTTGTTGTTTTGAGATGCAGTAAAACTCTTTTCCCTGATGTGGCAGTTGCATGTGTCCCAGGAAGCAGCTCTGGTGGAGGCCGGGGGAGGGGACCTGGAGCACCCCCAGCAAGCCTCCTCTCTGCAGCTGGCCCCTCCTCACCACGGCTCTCCTGGCAGTCCTTAAGGGGACGTCCCATAACCACCTGACTTGGAGGCACTGACTTGTGCCCAGGTCTTAATTTATAAAGATGACTGAGTAACAACACAGAGAGCTTAATGCCACTGAAAGAAGAATTTATTACTTGTGGCTCCTGAGGGAAGGGAACAGGCAGGCCATGCCACATGGGGCCACGGGAGACAGCACTGGGATCGGTCAAGAGGCAGAAGCAGGAGCGAGGGGAAGGCAGAAGGCCAGAGCCCTTACTGGGGTTTCTGCAGGAAAGGTAAGGCAGGCCAGAGTAGACAGCTTAGGACCGGTTAGTCTTTGGGGCACAGGGGCTGTCCCTGGTTGTCTGGTAGCTGGTCCCGGGCTAATTTAGGGCCGGGGAAATATCGGCTTGACGTGTGAGAACTGGATGTAGGAGGTGGTTCGGAGCATGGGCTCTGGATCCCACAGCAGACGTAAACAACTTTGGCCATTAGTTTGTCTCTGTGACTGATGGGTGCCAAATAGACAAATTCAGAATCTAAGAAAACAAAGTTAGAACAAAAGCCCAGTGGAAAACCACTGATCTTGTCTTATTCTCACACATATACCCATTTTATAGATGGGACAGGAAAAAGGACCTCCCCCAAGTTCTGCACTGAGTTTGGGTGGAGAGGAGAACTCAGGCTACCTCCTCTCTCTCTCTGCCCAAGCCCCCTTTCCCTGACTCCTGTAGGCCGGTAAGTGTCTGGGATAGGGTGGGGATCTGCAGGGCTTGGTAAATCTTTCCTGCACATTTTTTTGCCCTATCTTCCCCATGCCAACTGCCCTGAGCCTCCAGCACCTCCAGCTCTCTTGCCCCTCCCCAAACTAGCCAAGTCCCGCTGGGCAGCTGATGAGAAATCACCTGTCCAATGGTGGGTTCTGTATCAACATGGCTCCATCTCAGGAACGTGTGAGTCCAACGGAGCCAGCTGCAGAATGCCATGCCCAATAGGGGACCACTATCCAGCAAGCCCTTTCTGCCCACCTCCTTTGGAAAGGAGGCCTTCCCTTGCCCCCTTCACATGCACACACACACCCCACAACCACCATCACCACTCCCAGCGTGCTCTCCTCCCTCGGACCTCAGTTCTAACGTCCCTTCCCAGACAGCACCCATATGAGTGATCTCCCACAGATCATGTCTCTCTGGGCACCTGTCTAGTAGTGTGAATCTGTTGGCTTATCTCCCCACTGGCTGTTAATTTCCTGAGGATGGGACTCTGTCGGTCTGATTTCAGCTTCATCTCCAGGGCTGACATACATAAGGCACTCAAATGAGCTTTGAGAGTGAGTGAGTTGAGTGAGTGAGCAATGAGAATGGGACTCAAAGGGGAGAAATGACGAAGCCAGGCCCGCAAAGGCTGTAGGGGCAGGACAGATTCTGGGCTGCTTCCCTTGTCCCCCCTCCCTCCGTAGCAGCTCAGGCACCAAGGAGGGCGTTCAACCCAGGGCTGGCTGCGGGGCTCCCCGCCCCTCCCTGCCCACCGCCCGCAGCCTGGGGTCTCCCATCCCTGAGAAATAGGAGGGCCCAAGGGCCCTCCCCGTGACACTTGCCCCTGGAGAGCTCACTCCCAACCCCCCACAGGAAAGGGAGAGAGGGAGAGCGTGCCGCGCCCACCCCACCTGCGCCCACCGCCTCCTTGAGGCCCCCGCAATCTGCAGCCCGACCTCAATTAGCCTGGGGCCTCCGCGCGCCAATTACCCAGTCAATCACTGCTCGTGCCTGGGAGGCAGCCAAGGCGAGAGAGGGAGAGGGATGAGGGAAGGGAGGGCTAGGCTGGAGCAGCCCTGCGGGGGGGGGGGGGGGGGGGGCGGGGGGAACCCGGCCGGGGCGCGGGGGGGGGGCCCCGGGGGGCCCTGCCCCGGGGGGCGCGGGGGGGGGGGGGGGGGGGGGGGCCTCTCTCATCACTGTTTTGGACTCCTCCGAGATGGAGACCTGGAGGGCTTCCTCCACCCAACCGCGCCCACCGCCCCATGCCCTCCTCCTTTCAACCCCTGTATAAGCCTCAGTTTCCCCATCCTCGAGATGTACGCTCAGTAAAAGAGAGCCAGCGTCTTGCCTGTCTGCACACCCTAAACACTCAATAGTGAATAGTGACCAATAAAAGGGCCAATCTCTTCTAGAAGAATCAAAACAATACCACAGAAGACAGTTGGGATTGTTAAAAAGAAAACCACAGGCCCAAATCGGAGTCACTCGGGCTTGGCCCACATCACTGAAGTGGACTTAAGACCCAACCTAAATGCAGTTTCCACCTTCCCCAGGACGGTGATCTGAACCAATCTGGCGTTTGCTGGTCAGCATCAGTGAGATAATCCACGTAATAGAGCCCTTTTGTCCCCCAAATGGAGGTGACCCTACCTGAAATAATCCTTTTGTTTGTGTGTTTATGACTTCCTTGTCCTGCTTTTTAACACTTTTCTCCCTTTCTGTAGCCCTTTGGAGTTCCTTTCTATTGCTAGATGGGATGCTGTGCAATTCATGAATCTTTGAATAAAGCCGATTAGATCTTCAAATTTACTTGGTTGAATCTTTGTTATTTAACAGGATAAAGCAAGATGTCTGGAGAATTATAGAGAATTGGCCCACGGTGAGTGCTTGAGAAATGCTGTTATCATTTCCATCCATTTAGTCAAATAACATCTAATGGCACCTTCTTTTTGCTGGGCTCTGGGCCGGAGGCCGGGGCCCCAGCCAGCCTAGCCTGATACACGCAGGAGTTCACGGTCCGCTAGTTTTGATGAGACTGTTAAGGTTTGTATTCTCCACACCATGGCTCCGTTTTCAAGCCCCAAATCTTTTTTGACCTTGAAAAATATGCGGTGGAGGCACAAAGGGGAGACGGAGGAGTAAGATAGCTGGGTAAGACAGCACCAAGGAGATGAAGCGGTTCCAGCTCCGATCCTTAAAGCATTTCCCGCCCCACAGAGCAGACAATGCACAGGGTCCCCTAGAGCGGTCTCCCCAGCACTCCTTTTGTCTTTCCTTTGGGAAACCCCTTCCCTCCCCAACTCTAGGTTTGCGGAGGGCTTGTAGTCAAGACACTGCTCCAGCCATGACCAGGCTGGCCAATCAGAGTCCCCCATCAGCCTAGCCACAGTGATTGGTCCAAGGACGGTAGGCAGCCTGAGCAAAGCCAATCAGAGTTTGCCCTGGGATTGCTATAGGGCGCCTGGAGAAAGGCTCTCAGCTAAGTTTGCTGACATGGGGCTTACCCCCGCAGCTGTTAGTAGCCATTTTATTGGCCAGGGAGAGAGTCTTTTTGCATGAGCGAAGCCACATCTGGGAAAGATGGGAAGAAAGACAGAGAGAGACATTGTTTGAATCCCTGGTTCTATCAGTTACATGAGCCAACAAATTGAGTCTTGCTCAAGCCAGTGAAGTTGGGTTTCTGTCAAGCGCAACCAAGGGTCTTCTGTTTTCAACTTTCCACAATGGGCATGTCTCATTATTATAACAACAACAACAGGCGGGCGCCTGGGTGGCTCAGTTGGTTAAGCGACTGCCTTCAGCTCAGGTCATGATCCCAGGGTCCTGGGATCGAGTCCCACATCGGGCTCCCTGCTCTGCGGGAAGCCTGCTTCTCCCTCTCCCACTCCCCCTGCTTGTGTTCCCTCTCTCGCTGTGTCTCTCTCTGTCAAATAAATAAATAAAAATCTTAAAAAAAAATAAAAATAAAAACAACAACAACAACAAAAAAAAAATAGAGAGAGATGCTCTTAGAAGTACTCAGATACAAAGGTGATGGCTATTGCTTTCTTTTCTGTTCATTTGTGCTTTGTAACATTTCTATAATGGCAAGTGTTACTCCTGTGTTAAGGGGAAAAAAGGCAATTATTTAAGAACAGATCATTCACCTCCGATATTGAAACATAATAATGAGTGAAAGAAGGCAGGCCCAGAAGTTCATACTGTATGATTCCATTCATATGAGATTCAAGAATGGGCAAATTATGTCTACGGTCTAGTACCTGAGGTCAAGAAGAGGGCTTACGCATGGGGGGATATGGACTGGGAGGGGCAAAGGGAAATTTCTGGAGTGATAGAAACATTATGTTGATCTGGGTATTGGTTACATGGGTCTATACCTATGAAAAGTCACTGAGCTGTACACTTAAAGGCGTGTGTATTTTACACCTTTAAAGGATGTATATGAGACCTCAATAAAAATGTTTGTACTTTTTTTTTTTTAGATCTTATTGTACTTATTTATTTTTTATGTAATCTCTACCCCCAATGTGGGACTCAAACTCACAATCCTGAGATCCTGTTACATGCTCTACTGACTGAGCCAGCCAGGCGCCCCAAATAAAAATGTTTAAATAGGCAAATAACATGTATTTATATCTCTGAGCACTTTACAGCTCTACAAACTCCCCTTCGCTTAGCACACAATCCCATTGTAATTTTATATGGAAAATAAGTCTTTCCTTCACTGGGATTCTGAAATACAATGACAGTTTAAGTTAAACATTAAAATAATTAAAGACACTATCGTGAGGGCCCCAGCCTTCTCTCACCACCTCCGGAAGGAAAGCCTTTCTCCCCTCCTGAGCCCTCCAGGTATTCTCATCACCCCCCAGGTACTATCTCAGAGTGAATCAGAGGCTACGCAACAGGATGCATCCTTTTGGAACAAAAGGCATTTGGAACAGAAGAGCCTTGCTTCCCCAGCAACTTGGCAAAAGTGATTTCTAGTATTAATGGTGGAAACTTCTCCTGGATTGATCCCCTTCTTCACAGGACTAATTATAGATTTATTAATATTTATGGGCCTTTCGTCACAGCTGATAGCCCTTGTTTGAGGACATTAAGCCTTATCTCACTACCTCCAGGAAGGGGCAGTTGAAGCCGGCTCTAATTGGGTGACCCACAATCAAGACAGAAGGGGAAAATGACAATAGCTCGCCTGTTGCCATATATTAAAATACGATCCGCCCAGCCAAATGATTATCTTTAGAATTAATAATCTTGCTAGCCCAGGTTTGGGCCCTAATAGGGGGAAATCGTATTAAATACTTTGCTAAGAGCAATCAGCTTTTTGATAAGGCTAATGGCCCTGCCCTTGGCTGTTTCTCATCTCCCGAGCTCTCTTTTTTCATTCCCCAGCAGAAGGCCACTCTGTCCATATCACTTGTCATCTAAGTCAGCATCACCTGGTGCTGTCTCCTGATGGGACTCCCACTGCCTCTCTCACTGCTATCTAATCCATCTTAGGTGCTACAATGAGATTTATCTTTGGGAGCTGCAGCTCTGGCCCTGCCCTGCCCCTACTCTACGATCTTTGGTGACTCCCCATTGCCTACCATTTGAACAGCATGAAAGGGCATCCAGCCCTCCACAATCCAGCCCCAAATGCTCTATACTTTGTTTCCTTCAAGGATCCAAATCTTTAGCCACACTGGCTAGTCACGTCTCTGTTCCCAGGCCATGCCTCTGGTGTCAGAGAAATGACACGGGTTTGGGAATCCGAGCATCGAGAGTCGGACCCCAACGCTACCACTTTCTAGTTGTCTGACCTTGTGCAAAATGCTCAGCTGCTTTGAGCCTCAGTTGCCTCACCTGCAAAATGGAGAGAAAATGTCTATCTCACCTGGTTGGTTATGAGGATTGCGTGTGATCAGGTAGGGTACGGCAGGCTTCCAGAACTGGTGCGCGGCCTATGTTTGCACCACCCTCTTCCTAGTTCCGCTACTCTGTATCCCTCTACCTGGAGTGGACTGTGGGGCTTCAGAGCTGAAGTAACTGAGAATTCAAATTCCGGCTCCAGTGATCTTGGCAGGTATCTTAATCTCTCTAAGCCTCAGTTTCTTTATCCATGATACGGGTATAATAGTCCCTACTACCTACTGCTATTGCGAGTTTTAAATGACAATGCAGACAGCAGACTCCAGTGCCTAGCACACAGTGAGTTCTCAATAAACATTATCACCCTGTTGTTGCATTCCCCGTCATCAAAGCATCAGTCAAAGGAAGCCCTCACACACCTCACCTTTTTCGGACCTTCTTGTAATGCTTGGTACTTTCCAGAGGTCACTTGGATGCTTCTATCCCTCCCCTCTGCCAGCCCCCAACTGGGCTCTGAGTGCTTAGGGACCAGATCATGCCCAGCTCTGCACTCCCTAAGGCCCTCGGTGTCTGGGATGAAATTTGGCACAGAGCAGACCCTGAAATGTTGGTCCAATATGACAGTGATTACAGCTAAGTACTGAGTGGTCCCTTTGTACCAGGTACTGAGGTGGGTGCTTTATAGCAATTAACTTTTAGAACAATTGATTTTTAATGTTTATAGCAATGAACAAATAATTCACTCCTACAGCAGTTAATAGCAATTCATTATTACAAACAACCCCGTGAGGTGGGTTCTATTAGTATCTCCAGTTTACAGGGCAGAAAACTGAGGTGTGGAGAGGTGAAATGACTTGCTCAGGGTCACCCCGCAAGTAAAGGAGTCAGGGGTCAAGTGCAGGCTAGGGGGTGCCAGGAGCCCTTGCCAGGATGAGTTCAGTGGGCAGAAGAGGGAAGCCAAAGCCCTGCGTGCAAGGGAGCAGGAAGTGCAGGGAAGGCATAACATCAGTACCTTCCTCCAAAGGCAGCTTGAGTGGAGGGGGGGGTGCAGAGGCCAAAGTCAAAGCCAGTGAGGTCAATCCACTAAGGTGCAGTGGGGAGGGGGTCTGTGGTTCTAGATGTACAGGAACTGGGGCTCACCCTTCCGTGTAGAGGGGTCAAGGAGCAGAGGAAGGAAGAGCCCTGGACCCCAAGAATAGCTGCCCCGCATCACCTTCTCCCTCCCTCCTAGCAGCCATCAGCAGGGACAGCGATTCGGCGCTGCCGACAGGTGCCAGGCCAGCTCCCGCTATCGCTGGCAAGGCCCCTGACAGTTGCCCCAGCTGTCTCTCATCAGAGAGAACACACATCTGAGACCAGACTGATGGGGTTGTCTCCAGACAGGCGGCTGTGGAGGGAGAGGGAGACAGGCGCTGTTACAGTGTGAGCCCTGCCCATCTCCCCAGCAGCACCCAGCAGGAGGCTCTTAATCACCAGAGAGCTTCAGGGCCTTGTTCCGGCTCCCTTGACCTCACTGGCACATGCATGTGCACAGACATGTCCTTCCACAGTTCTGAGAGTCCATCAGTGCACCGCCGGACAAATACATACATGCGCATGGACACTGGTATGCACGAGCACCCAACAGATGCATCTGCATCAGAGTGTAAGCGTGCACAAACCAGTGCACGACGCGCACATTCACACCGATTCTCTAATAGAAGGGCTCCTGTAAGTGCACACATACACCCATGCATGCTTTGATTCCTGCACATTCAGGAACATGAACGCGCGTGCACCCATATTCACACATGTACACGCAGCATCTAAATCTGTGTTCTCTCAAAGGAAGACTCTGAGACAGGAATTTACATGCAAGTAATTTGGGATCACAGAAAGCCCAGTGAGGAAGACAGGAGAGGAGGTTATGTTAATGGGTGTGTTGTCACCGGGGGACCTGGGGGCGCAGTCCTGCTAGACAATGCTCTGAGAGACTATGTGGAATGCACTTTGACATTGTGTGCTGAAGGGCAAGGAAGTTGGGTCGGTTCTCTAAAACTGATGACCCTCATTGGTTGAGTGTGGCTCCTGGGCATCAACTCTCCTGCGCATCTAGGCTGAGCACACCCAGGAAACGCCCTTAGATGAGACACAGAAAACCACAGCATACGCGGAGCTGTCCCGGTCAGGAAGAGGAGTGGGGTGCTGAGGGTGTCCGCCACCCACAGCACACACCCAAGTTGCTCTCAGAACCATGTACAAAAGGGGGTAAAAAAAAAAAAAAAACCCACCTCGTGAAACAATGAGATATCACCTCCTGCCTGTTAGAACGGCCATCATCAAAAAGACAAGAGAGGAGCACCTGGGTGGCTTGACTCAGCGTTGTGAATTCAAGCCCTGCGTTAACTGCTGTGGATGTAAAGAAAAGGGTGGGAATGTAAATTTGTGCAGCCACCATAGAAAACAGCATGGAAGATCCTCAAAGAATTAAAAATAGAAATAACATATGATCCAGCAATTCCACTTCTGGGAATATATCCAAAGGAAACAAAAACACTAACCCCAACAGATATCTGCACCCCGCCCCCATGCTCATAGCAGCATTATTTACAATAACCAAGACCTGGATAGAACCTAAGTGTGCACTGATGGAAGACTGTGGTAAAAATATACAATGGAGTACTGTTCTGCAATAAAAAAAGAGGAAATCCTGCCTTTGCAACAAGATGGATGGATTTTTAGGGCATTATGCTAAGTGAAATAAGTCAGAATAAAAAGACAAATACTGTATGATCTTACTTATATGTAGACTTAAAAAAAAAACAACCACAGAACAAAAAAATCGTAGAAAAAGAGATCAGGTTTGTGGTTAGCAGAGGGTTTGTGGGGGGAGGGGAAAACTGGAGAAAAATGGTCAAAAGGTAGACTTCCAGTTATAAAATAAATAAGCACTAGGGATGTGATGTACAGCACAGGAAAGTTGTTAAGATTAAATCCTAAGAGTTCTCATCACAAGGAAAAAACTTTTTCTTTCTTTTTTTGCTTTCTCTTTTTATTGTATCCTTAAGAGCTGATGGATGCTAACTAAAACTTATTGTGGTCATCATTTTAGACTATATGTAAGTTAAACTGTTATGCTGTACATTTTAAACTAATATGGTGATGTATGTCAATTATATCTCAATAAAACCAAAAAAGAATGAAAAAAAAAACTGAAAAAGAATGAAAAGACCAAGAGAAACAAAAGTTAAAAAACCTGAAAAATATACACCATATGCACTGATTCCAAGAGGTGCATTTTAAGCATATTAATGTCCTTGAAATTGGAATATGCCTTCCAATGAAAAGAAGCAGGAATGTTCAGATTGTTTTCCTGGTACATAAAATGTTAGTACATGTTATCATTGATAGAGTCTTCATATTTAGTGCAATATGATATATTCATATGTGCTGCCATGTGCCTAGAGTATCTCTCAAAGGATACACAAGAAACTAGGAAAATGGCATAAGAGGGACACTAATATATTTTATAACAGCTTTATTGAGATAGAGTTCACTTGCCATAAAATCCACTCTTTAAAAGTAAACGTTCAGTGTTTTCAGTGTATTCACAAAGTTGTGCAAACATCAGTATTATCTAATTCCAGAACATTTTCATCATCCCCTAAAACAAACCCCATACACATTATCAGTCACTCCCCAGTCGTCCTCTTCTCCCAGCCCCAGGCAACCACTAATCTGCTTTCTATCTCTATGAATTTGCCTAGTCTGGATATCTCATGTAAACGTAATCATATATAGCTTTTTGCGTCGGGCATTTCACTTAGCATAATGTTTTTAAGGTTCATCCATGTTGTAACATGTATCAATACTCCATTCCTGGGGCGCCTGGGTGGCTCAGTTGGTTGGGCGACTGCCTTCAGCTCAGGTCATGATCCCAGAGTCCTGGGATCGAGCCCCGCATCAGGCTCCCTGCTCGGCGGGAAGGCTGCTTCTCCCTCTCCCACTTCGCTTGCTTGTGTTCCCTCTCACACTGTCTCTCTCTCTCTCTCTCTGTGTCAATTAAATAAATAAATAAAATCTTAAAAAAAAAAATACTCCATTCCTTTTCTTTTCTTTTTTTTTTTTTTAAGATTTTATTTATTTATTTGACAGAGAGAGACACAGCGAGAGAGGGAATACAAGCAGGGGGAATAGGAGAGGGAGAAGCAGGCTTCCTGTTGATCAGAGAGCCCGATGCGGGGCTCGATTCCAGGACCCTGGGATCATGACCTGAGCCGAAGGCAGACGCTTAACGACTGAGCCACCCAGGCGCCCCTACTCCATTCCTTTTCATGGCTTAATAACATTCCATTGTATGGGTACACCACATTTTGTTTATCCATTAGTCAGTTGATGGATATTTGTGTTGTTTCCCCCCTCTACTGTTTTGAATAATACTGCTATGAACATATCTGAACAATTTTTTGTATGGGCATATGTCTTCATTTGTCTTGGATATGAGTGGAATCAGTGAGCCATATGGTAACTTTATGTTTAACCTTTTGAGAAACCACCAAACTGTTTTCAAAGAGATTGCTCCATTTTACATTCCCATTAATGGTGTATGAATGTTTCAATTTCTCCAAATCCTGGCTAACATCCTCTATTGCTCTTTTAAATTATTATTATTATTATTATTATACTCATCTTAACGAGTATAATCTCACTTAATGAAGTGAGATCTCATTTATTTCTCCTCTAGTTTTATTATTACTTCCTTCTGCTTGCTTTGGGTTTACTTTTTCTTCTTTTTCTAGTTTCTTATGGTGTAAGTTTAGGTTTTTGATTGTGAGCTGTCTCTTTTTCAATATAGGTATTTACAGCTATAAATTTCCCTCTAGGCACTGCTTTAGCAGCATCCCATAAGTTTTATTATGCTGTGTTTTCATTTTCATTCATCTCAAAATATTTCCTAATTCTTCTTGTGATTTATTCCTTGACCCATTGATTATTCAGTAGTGTGTTGTTCAATTTCTATATGTTTGTTATTATCCTAAGTTTTTCCATTATTAATTTCTAATTTCATTCTGTATGGTCAGAAAACATACACTGTATGATGTAAAATCTTTTAAATTTATTGAGACTTGTTTTGTGACCTAACATATTGTCTCTTCTGGAGAATATTCCATGTGCACTTGAGAAAAATGCTCTTGTTGAGGGCAGTATTCTATAAATGTCTGTTAGGTCAAGTTAGTTTTACAGAATTGTTTGAGTCTTTTATTTCTTTGTTGACCTTCTGCACACTTGTTCTATCCATTATTGAAAGTAGAGTACAGAAACCTCCATCTATTACTGTTGAGTTGTGGATTTCTACCTTTAGTTCTGTCCATTTTTGCTTCATATATTTTGGGGATCTACTGTTAGGTACATATGTGTTTATAATTGTTATACATTCCTGATAAATTGATCCTTTTACCATTATAAAATGTCCTTTTTTGTCTCTAGTAACAATTTTTCTCTTCAAGATTATTTTGTCTAGGACAGCCTCTCCAACCCTCTTTTGGTTCCTGTTTGCATGTTATATATTTTTTCATCTTTTTACTGATAAACTAGGATATATGTCTGCTATTTTGCTTTGTCTTCTGTATGTCTCATGTCTTATTGTTCCTCTATTCCTCCAATTCTGCCTTCTTTTGTGTTAAATAGATAATTTCCAGTATACCACTTTAATTGTCTTGTTGTTTCTTTTATTTTTTTAAAAAAGATTTTATTTATTTATTTGACAGAGAGAGACACAGCGAGAGAGGGAACACAAGCAGGGGGAGTGGGAGACGGAGAAGCAGGCTTCCCGTGGAGCAGGGAGCCCCATGCAGGGCTTGATCCCAGGACCCTGGGATCATGACCTGAGTCGAAGGCAGGCGTTTAATGACTGAGCTACCCAGCCACCCCCAACTTGTTTCTTTTATTACATTAAAAAAAAATTTTTTTGTGGGTTCCCTGGCAATTACAATTAACATCTTAAAAACAATTTAGTTTGGATTAATACCAATTTAATTTCCGTATACAAAACTTTGCTCCAGTGTAGCTCCATTCTGTCGCTCCTTCTTTGTACTATTGTCATAAAAATTATGTCTTTATACATTATAAGCTCATCAACATAGTTTCATAATTATTGCTTTATACAGCTGCCTTTAATCAGGTAAGAGAAGAAAAAAGTTACAGATAAAATTACACTTATATTGTTATATACAGTTGACCCTTGAACAGCATGTGGATTAGGGTGCTGACCCCCCCACATAGTCAAAAATCTGTGTATAATTTTTGACTCCCCCAAAACTTAACTACTAATCGCCTACTATTATCTGGAAGCCTTACCAATAGGATAAGTAGTCAGTTAACACATATTTTGTATGTTACATGTATATATGCTATCTTATTACAATAAACTAGAGAAAAGAAAATGCTATTAAGAAAATCGTAAGGAAGAGAAAATACATTTATGGTACTGTACTGTGAAAAATCCATGTATAATGTGGGCCCATGCAGTTCAAACCCATATTGTGCAAGGGCCAACTGTGTTCACTTATCACTCTTATCACTCTTTGTTTCTTCATACAGACTTGTGTTACTGCTTAGTGTCCTTTCATTTCAGCCTAAAGGACTCTCTTTAGTATTTCTTGTAAAGCAGGTCTGCTATGGACAAATTCTCTATTTTTTTTTTTTTTTAATCTTGCGACTGTCTTAATTCCTTCTTTTATGAAGGATAGATTTGCTAGATAGAGAACTCTGGAAATCCTTTCTCCCCTCCCAGGGTTTGTTGTTGCTCCTGCAGCTGCTGCTATGTTTTTTGCTTAATGACTTTCCTCGACTAATTCTGTAAAGTATTCTTTGTCATTTGTGGCCAGTGAAGTCTCTGCTCAGTTAGCTCAGTGGTCTGCTAATGATTGGACAAAGGCTTTCTCAAATGCCCTGAACCAATAAGTCTCACAGCCTTTGCCAAAGAGTTCTGTGTATATGTTGGGAGAATTTAAATTCTGCCTTGGCCTTCACTTCCTGCTCACACAGAGCCTCGAGTCAGCCAGAGATGAAAAATTATGGCCTTGTCATGTCTTTCCTAAACATGCACATGCACATAGCCTAGAAATTCATAGATTCCTAGGAATATGTTAGAGCTTTCAAAATCCCTTACTCATTCCCCCAATTTTAAGATTTTGTTTAGTCTCTTCTTGGCTCCAACTGGTAATGCTGCCTCAGGCAGCTGTGATGTTAAGCATTTGCCTCTGATTGTTGTCAACAAATGTCCTTGGACATAGACCTTTTGCACAGAGGGAGAGCTCTAATTCAGATCAAATAAAGACAAGTCCTGAAAATTTTTCTGAGGATCGGGCCATTCGAGAGCTCCAGACCTGTTCTGTTCCCTCTAGTGGGTGCTAAGCTGCTGGTTTGCAGTTACTGTGATTGCAAGGCCCTCGTTTTTCAAGGCTACCATGTAGCTGGGGAGAGGGGATGGGATTAAGGCAAATTAAAACATCATAAAATTCACTATTCTTACCAAGATTCAGCCATTTTTCTTGAATAAAGACTCCTTGGAGGGGTGCTTGTGTGGCTCAGTCGTTAAGTGTCTGCCTTCGCCTCAGGTCATGATCCCAGGGTCCTGGGATCGAGCCCCACATTGGGCTCCCTGCTCCGCAGGAAGCCTGCTTCTCCCTCTCCCACTCCCCCTGCTTGTATTCCCTCTCTCGCTGTCTCTCTCTCTGTCAAATAAATAAATAAAATCTTAAAAAAGAAAAAAGACTCCTTGGATTGTTGTAAGTCTTTAGTTAATTTCCAACACTCAAAAAAAAGTGTATCTGAGAGTTTTTCCAGTGTTCTTGTTGCTTTTATGCAGGAGTAATCTTTGGAAGTCCTTCCTTCACCATTCCAGAAGTCAGCCACTTAAGACACTGGCTTTTCCGATGCATCTTTTTGTATTGTATGAAGTTGTTTCCATGTCCAGGTGCTACCCAACCAAAAAGCAAAAAATATATAAAAGCAAAAAAGCATATGCACCCACATATACGTGTGCACACACTTTGATGCAGGAATCCAGATGCATAAGTGTGTTAATCTATGTTACATATTTGTTCATTCATGCAGGACAGTGACACCCCCCAGGCTCCTGCTTGCAGGGCAGAGCACAGAGAGAATGAGATGGGAGGCAGAGAAGCCAGGAAGAGGCTGAGAGTCATCCAACAAGAGTGCTGGTATGGCCTGGACCAGGTCCAGGGGAAGCTGCACACGTCCATAGCTAATTATCTCTGGGGACCCCATGTATACACAGGCCAGGCACATGCATATGTAGGTACATGGTCCATCTGTTCAGGAGTGCATTCATCCTGGAACATGCTGATGATATTAAAGAGAGATGTGGTACAGATGTCCCAGAGGGGCTAGAAGACTGCACTGTGAACCAAAATTCTGGAGGAGAGAGTATGAGAGAGGTGTGGTTTTCCAGGCCTGCTGCTCTGGGTCTACCAGCCTCCCCTCTGTCGGGAAGGACTCATACCACATTCTGCTCTGGGACATCTTTTCTCACTATGAAGACCCCATCCAGGTCCTTCCAGAAACCTATCTCTAGGGCACAGCTTTAACAGCCGCTGGGAGCTCTTTCTTGCCCCCACTAACTTGTTATCAGCTCTTCCTGTATCATCCTAGGTCACCTCCCATCCCTGTGAGCAATTTCTACAGATGAGGGTTATTTGTTTCTTGACCTGATCCACCCTTGGAGTTCATCTTGTCCTCAGCTCCGGGCCACTCCACTGCAGGGGGTACACAGACAGAAGCTGGAAGCTAGCTGGGTGAGCTCCTGGGTGTAGACGCCCTAGATCATCTCAAACCCCCCTGACACCAAAGATCACAGGTCTTCTAAGTCCAAGACGCTACAACTCCCAGGATTTTTTTTATTTTTATTTTTTATTTTTTAAAAAAGATTTTATTCATTTATTTGTCAGAGAGAGAGAGAGAGCACAAGCAGGGGGAGCGGCAGGCAGAGGGAGAAGTAGACTCCCCACTGAGCAGGGAGCCCAATGCGGGACTCAATCCCAGGACTGGGATCATGACCCGAGCCGAAGGCAGACGCTTAACCGACTGAGACACCCAGGCGTCCCAACTCAGGACTTTTTTAAAATACAATTTCTTTTTATTATGAATTATTTCAAACATCTAGAGATTAATATAATGAAGACAATGTACTCACTACCCAGTTTTAACTTATATCGAAATGATGTCTGACTTGCTTCAATTCTGACCTTTTATTTTTTCAAATTTCTTCAGCAAGTGGATACATTCATCCACTCTCAGGTTGGTGAGCATTTGGATTGTTTCCAGGCTTTTGCTGTTGTGGGCAGAAAAGTTACAAGCATTCTTGTCATGTGTCCTGTTGTATATGTGTAAGTTTCTTTTGGGTATACACCTGGGAGTGGAATTGCTGAATATCCAGCTTCGTGGGAGACTGCAAAATTGTTTTCCAAAGTAGTTGTATCAATTCGCACTCCACCAGCAGTGCCCGAGAGGCCTAGGGGATCTGCATTCTCTGGCATCTTCACACAACAGAATGCTATCCAGCAGCCAAAATGAATGGACGAGAGCAGCAAGCAACAATAAATCTGAGCCTCAGCAATGTCAGAGTGAGCGAGAGGAGGCTACATAGCGCATGCCACTCTTTAAAAAGCTTTATAGGGGCGCCCGGGTGGCTCAGTTGGTTAAGCGACTGCCTTTGGCTCAGGTCATGATCCTGGAGTCCCGGGATCGAGTCCCGCATCGAGTCCCGCATCGGGCTCCCTGCTCGGCAGGGAGTCTGCTTCTCCCTCTGACCCTCCTCCCTCTCATGCTCTCTGTCTCTCATTCTCTCTCTCTCAAATAAATAAATAAAATCTTAAAAAAAAAAAAACTTTATAAACAATTTACATACACAAACAGGTATGTACATGTTTATTTAGATATACACATTTTATTAGTTATTACCTTTTTTAAAAAAAAGATTTTATTTATTTATCTGTTACAGAGACAGAGAGAGAACACAAGCAGGGGGAGCGGCAGGCAGAGGGAAAAACAGACTCCCCTGCTGAGCAAGGAGCCTGATGCGGGACTCGATCCCAAGAGCCTGGGATCATAACCTGAGCCGAAGGCAGACGTTTAACCAACTGAGCCACCCAGACGTCCCTAGTTGTTACCTTTTAAAAGAAATGAAATGTTACAGCTACCATTGAAGAACCCTGCATATACCAGTCCCCTACTCAATTCCTTTCTTTCTCCCCAGCCCAGAAGGAGAGGTGTGGAGCCTTCCCATCCTTGTTTTTAGATTTTTTTTAAAGATTTTATTTTTAGGGGCACTTGGGTGGCTCAGTCGGTTAAGTGTCTCCCTTCAGCTCAGGTCATGATGTCCAGGTCCTGCGATTAAGTCCCATGTCGGGTTCCCTGCTCAGCGGGGAATCTGCTTCTCTCTCTCCCTCTGCCCCTGCCCCCTGCCCATTCTCTCTCTCGCTCTCTCAAATAAATAAATAAAAATCTTTAAAAAAAAAAACTTTTATGTTTAAGTAATCTCTACACCCAACATGGGGTTTGAACTCACAACCCTGAGATCAAGAATCACAAGCTCCACCGACTAAGCCAGCCAGCTGCCCTTCCTGTTTTTAGATTTTAATGGCTCATGAATGCATCTACATTGTTGGCAAGTTTTTCATATTTACACAAATGGTATCAAATCATACATAATCTTCTGCAGTTTGCCTTCCCCCCGACTCATCATTATAGCTTTGAGATTCATCCATGTCAATACATGGATACCGATACAGGTCGATTCAATTTACTCATTTGCCACACTTGATAGATCCATCCTCCTACAGGTAGGAATTAAGTAATGCCTAGGTTTTGTGATTTTTGAGATTTCGAGATCTCCAAATTGGGTCATTCTAATATCTCAATGTCGTCGAATGTTCCTTTTCCAAGATACGAATCCATTTTCTTAGCTCCTTGCCCTGATTCCACCCCTGCTGCCCAGCTGGTGTCCTGTTGGTCTTGAGTTTGCAAAGCCACAGCCCTGAGGGGAAGAGGAAGGACTGGGATGGAAGACAGTGGGGGTGGGAGGGAGGCCCATGGGGTAGGGAGGGACCAGGCCCTCAGTCAGCCCTGAGATTCCAACACAGTCCCTTCATCTGGACATTGGGAGAAGAGTCAGAGGGAAACCAAGATTTTGGTCTCCTACAGGAAAGGAGTCTCACCTTGGCACTAAGGCTGAGGGTGATGACAGGACCCACAGCCAGGTCTGGAAAACCTGAGAACAGTGGCAAGCTGTGCCCCACTCCAGGCTGAGCCCGGAGAAGAAAAGTCTGGGGACACAGGCCTGAGGTGGCCTCGCAGAGGCCCTTGTGCTGGGTGGGGTACAGAAGCATAGAGAGCACTTGCCACACCCAGAGGGACCCTGCAAACCGTAGCTCACCGTGGTGGCAGCAACAGAGGGGCCAAGTGTCTGATGGGTGGACGACGACTGAGGGTCCCCTAGTCTCCCCTGTGACCTGTGTCAGTCCCAAAATGTCCTCTAAACCCAAGCAAGTGGGCCCCCAATCTGCCTGGGTTTCTCCCACCGTGGCAGAACGGGGCCTCCAAATGGAAATGACACTGTATTATCGAAAAACAAAAGAAGGGGCGCCTGGGTGGCTCAGTCGTTAAGCATCTGCCTTCAGCTCAGGTCATGATCCCAGGGTCCTGGGATCGAGCCCTGCATCGGGCTCCCTGCTCAGCCGGGAGCCTGCTTCTCCCTCTCCCACTCCCCCTGCTTGTGGCCCCTCTCTCGCTGTGTCTCTCTCTGTCAAATAAATAAATAAAAAATCTTAAAAAAAAAAAAAGCAAAAGCAAAAGAAGCCATGTTCCTTACACACCTGGGTGGGGGTGGAGAATTCTACCCACTGCACTTGGAGTTGAGGAATCTGGGTTTCTAAGATAATAAGCTTTCCAGGTTCTAAGATTCCAAGCTCTCCAAACATTAAGGCTCGAGGATAATTTGGAAGTAGGGAATATGTAACTTTGGGGCTCCTGAGGCCTCTGCCAGGGTTGTGCCCATTTTCCTGACTCTCTAGACCCCTTCGGGACAGCTAAAGAATAACGGGGAAGCCCCGTTCTTCTTGCCCCAAGATTCTGCCAGACCTCAACAAGGCGGGGCTCAGAGCCCCCGGTCAGTCGAAGCTCTAGTACCTTCCCTTGCAGAGTCCCTTGTCCACTCACCTGCCAGAGGGGAAACTGAGGCCAGACCCTCACGCACACATCACTCCCCTCCCAACACGACTCCTTCCCCAATCCAAGCTACCGCCTACACTCTGCTGAAGAGAGTAGCCTGGGCTGGGAATGTGTCCCCCGCTGCCTGGGCAGCCATGGCTGCTCCCCTGGCCCCGGGCTTCTCACTGCCGAAGGTTGCCATCCATTTTCTGTCCACCTCATTTGTTTGCAAACCGTGAAGAAAAATCACTCCTGTCTCCCTGCCTCAGCTGTCGCTGTGATGTATGGCCTCCATCAGAATCAGAGCCCCTTTCCCAGCTGGTACCCTCCTTCTCCCCCAGACTCCCCAAGGCTGAGGGGGGGGATGGAATGGGATCGGGCCAGCTAGCAGGGCGCACTTTCAGAGACTGTTCAGGAGGTGAGGGCCCTGCCTTGTCTCTGTGGAGGGAAGGCAGTGTAGACGTCACTGATCCTTGCTGTGTGGCCTCGGGCAGTTCATGTCACCTCTCTGTATAATAACTCTCCCTGGCCCCTGCACCGCCCCCACGAGCCCCACAGGACTGGGTCGGACTCTTGTTCCATTTGCTCGTTCCACCATCTCTGCAGAGTACCGGATGAGAATCATCCTCGTTTCTGTTTATCCTTTGTGCCAAGCCCCACATTGGGCCCTGGGGACCCACGGCCGTTGCCCTTGAGGAGCCTTGGCCTCTCGGGACACAGTCAGACGTGCAAACACTGAAAGCACCAGCCACCACCCCGGCAGGTGGCAGGCAGAGGAATGCACTCATCAAAGGCTTCCTGGATACACAGGTGCCTGAGCTGAGGAAGCTGGGAAGCTGCGGGGGAAGAGGCTGGCGGGGGAAGAGGCTGGCGGGGAGCTCTGAGGAGGTGTTTTCCCAGCCAGTTTCCGAGGCTCTGAGGTTAGGAGCACGGGCTGTCAAGTTGGACTGCTTCTACCGGGCACCCTGCTGTGTGACCCTGGGAAATTCCGCTTGGCTTCTCTGAGCTTTCTGGATTGCTGGTAATGGGAATCAGCAAAAGGGTCTCTATCAGGAGAGTGGCAAGGTCACACTGAGTGTTGGAAAGACTCCAGTGATGGTGCGGGGGAAGAGAGGTCGAAGGGGTCAAGCTGGGATGCCCCTGCACATTTCCAGTAAGATGTCAAATCCTTTGTGGCAACCAGAGCCTGATTTTCCTGAAGGCGCCAGGCACTGGCAAGGTTCCCATCTCAGATATGTGTGTTAGGGTGGGGTAGTTAGGGTTAGGGTGGGCAGGGGGCCCGTGGGACAGATTTGGGCTGTGGATGGGGTGGGGGGCTGGGCAGCCTCCCCCGCCGGTCAAGCGTTCCTCCTTCCGAGCAGCGGTGGCCATCAGGCGTGTCCAAACTGCGCTCCTGACTGCCTCAATTTCGCATCCCCTAGGTAGTGCAGACACCGTGAATGGACCGGAAATTGAATGCAAAATCAAAATTCAGCAAATAAATGGATGCAAAAGTCATTTGGAACCAATAATAAGAACCACATCCAGACTCCAAAGCTGAGAAACTTCCACCGAGGCTAAGCTGGCCTGGCTGACAGAGGACAGGAGCTGGGGCACCCCCGCCCCCCACCTTCCCCTGGCCCCGGCTCTCCTCCCACTGACCCACATTGCTGGAGGATCTCAAGGTCACCCGTTCAGCTTCTCAGCGTACAGACAGGGACACTGAGGCTTGGAAAGAGGAAAGAGGTGGAAAGAGGTCACATTCAAGGTCCCCAGAAAGTTAAGCCCTAGAATCAGACAGCTCTGGGTCTTGATCTGGCTCCTCCACTTTCTAGCGCACATGACCATGGGTGGATCACCTGATCCTCAGTTTCCTCATCAGACAAATGGGGAGAAGAAGGCCCTCCTCAGTTTGGGCGGCCAGATTGAAGGAGTACTGAGTGTAGAAGGGTGCCCAGCAAGGAACTGAGATGAATGTGAGCCTCCCCCCCAACACCCAGGGTGCTGGTCATGCTGGTCTTGTCCACCGTGTGCCCAGCACCCAGTAAGGGCCTCACAGCCTATCTGTCGAATGCCCAGATGGTGGAATGACTACCAGGGAAACTGGGAGCAGAGTTCTGCTTGGTTTGCTCCTAGAGCCCTCGAGCCTTGAACAGTGCCTTGCACATGGTAGGTGCTTAATAACGCACACACGGATGAATTTTGTTTTAAACCTCAATTTCCTCCTCCCCCCAATTCTCCTCACTGAAGAGCCCCAGCACCCCAAGTCCCCGAGCTGGGCTCCCTGGGCACTGCACACTGACTTTTCACTCCCCCCAGGGCGCTGCTCTGAGGGGGAAATGCTGCAGTAACATCTGAGACGCACTTTGTGGTTTACAGGGCATGCTCCGGTGGGACGCACCAGACCCCTCCCAATACCAGACAGAGAAAGAGAAACTCAGAGGACAGAAGTGACTTGCCCAGGGTCACAAGGTGTTGAGCAGGGATGACAGGGATTAGAATGCCAGATCCCTTTCTCTGTGTCACTCATTCCTTCAACAAAGGTACAATAAGCACGTGCTGGCTGGGTCAGGCTTAGGACTTGTGAGTGTCATACAGGCCATGGTTTCCACCCTGGGAGCTTCGAGGGCCCCAGGTCAGCAGTCTGAGAGCCACGGCCCACCTTGGGCCCCCAGGAGCTGTGGGGAAGGGGGGAGTGAGGGACAGAATGAGAGACAAGAGGAGGAACCTCTCGCTGGAATTACTGCCCAGCCAGGACACAGCAGGGAGAGGAGAAGGGGCAGAGAGAAAAGCATTTACACCAGAAACACCCACCGCAACCAGGCAGTGAGCGAGACAAAAGCAGACACAGAACTTACACTCTGGTGGGGAGACTGACTTTAAATAATCACCCTGATTTGTAGTCATACATTACAGAGGTAAGGGCTCTGAAGGGAAGGAACATGGCTCTAGGTGTGACCCAGGGATAGAAGCTGGGCCTGGGGGGGGGGGGGGGGGGGCAGGGGGGGCTTCCTGGGGGGGGTAGTGCTTGGGCTGAGAGCTGGAGGATGAGAAGGGAGGGAAGGAGGGAGGGAGAGAGGGGCAGAGAAAAAAGAAGGGGGAGAGAGGAGAGAGCCAGAGAGACAGAGGGTGGGAAAGAGGGAGTCCGAGGAAGAGTTTGAGAGAAGGGGCCAGAAACCAGAGAGGCCCGGAGAAAACAAGGTAGGGAGAAGTGAGCCAGACTCAGCCAGCTGGACAGACTGACAGAGACACAGGGCTGGGGAGAGAGGGGGCTTACAGAGAGACAACAAGCCAGAGAGGAAGGGGGTTGGCGAAGGGAGAAGCAGACGGGGACTGACCGTGAGCTTCCCATCCACTGGCGCCTGCACGTTCATCTCCGATGCGAGGGGAGCCTGGGCGCCCCAAGAGGAAGAGTGGGGCGTTTAGGCTGGGGCTGAAGAATGCATTTCATGTTCCAGCACTGTTTCATATTTCCAGCAGAGCTCTGCCCGCCGGCCGCTGCAGCCAGTGAGGGTGAGGGGTGGGGGGTGGGGGGCGCTGCTGCAGGGGCGGGGCGGGAGCTGGCTGGCCAGGCCTCCAGGGCAGAGCCGGGGTCTGAGCGTCCTCCCTTCCCTCCACACCCTCAGGGGGCACCTCATCCTGATTCTCCTCCCGCATTGAGTTCCTGCCCAAGAAGTGGCTGTCCACTAAGGTGCTTGTTGCTAAGTAGTCTTAACAGTTAATGAAGGAGCTGACTGTTAAGTAGGATGTGTTCACCGTTGACTGGAGTGTTCATTGTCAACCAGGGTGGTTGTTAAGTAGCACCGTTGAAGCTTACTGGGGTGTTAGCTGTTCATAAAATGTTGGCTGTTTACTGGAGTGTCCACTGTTAACTAGGGTGTTCGACATCCTCACAGGTGGTTCTTAATGGGGTGCCTGCATTTACCTAGTCCTCTCTCCTCACTACCCCGTCGCTGGCGTGCCTCTCTCCCCCCGGGCTGGGGCTCCTCAGCACCAGTGCAGATGGGCTGGCCCTCAGGGTGCCCCGCCCACACCTTGAACTGGCTCCACAGAGAGTCCCAGCCAAGTCCCTGGTCCTAATCTTTTTTTTTTTTTTTAATTTTGTTTATTTGAGAGAGAGAAAGAGCGCACAAGCAGGGATGAGGGGCAGAGGCACAGGGAGAAGCAGACTCCCTGCAGAGCATGGAGCCTGATGCGGGGCTTAATCCCAGGACCCCAAGACCGTGACCTGAGCAGAAGTCAGACACTTGACCAACTGAGCCACCCAGGCGCCTCTCCCTGGTCCTAATCTTACTTGACAACCAAGATGGAAAGTAGAACACTCCCTGCAAAGACCTACATTTTTTAAAAGGAACACCTGAAAGACACACATAGCCAAATGACTGACTTGATAATAGAATGATGGGGGGGTGGAAAAACTTTCTCAACCCTGGAATTCTGCAGAATGGACAGGCTGAGAGATGGAGTGGTGGGGCTCCTACATCATTTCGGGCTTTGGAAGCATACCTGTGGATCTGCCAGGATACCAGGAGGCTTCACCTATCTGTCCTGTCCCTTCAGGCTGGAATATTCTGTTGGATAATGCCCAGAGAACAAGAGCCCCGTGCTGATGTTCCAGGATTGCTGAGAGGGCCCTGAACCAGGCAGCCGGAGGAGGTCCGAACTCTGACCTCTGAGCAGTCCCTCACTTGCTGGGCAACACTCCTCAGGTCATTGCCCTTGCTGGGCCTCAGGTATACAGTGGGGTTTGACCCAGCAGATGTTTGGAGGGTCCAGCCAACTTCATCTTATGGGCCTACTCACCAAGGCCCATTTCACAGATACAGAAATAGAGGACCAGGGAGGTGGCTTTGTCCTCCGTGTGCACTCAGCCCCCTCTAGACCCATCCAGCTTTACTCACCATCCTTGTTCCCCCCAGCTAGACACCTCCCCAGACCCTGAGATCCGCCCCCCCCACCCCGCCCTAGGACAGTGGTGATGGTGGGATGGACTCTGCAGTCACCAGCCCTTTTCCTCAGTCAGGAAATCAGCTACCAAGAGTGGGGAGGGGATGCTAAGGCTGCCCCATCAGGCAGCTGCCCGGGACCCTCCAGCCCCTCTGCCACCCTAGCCTGCTGGGTTTACACCAGATACACCCATACATTTGCAAACACACCCCAGGACTCTTGGGGCAAAGACCTGCCAACTTCCCCACCTCAATTCACTACCCCCTCTCCCAACTCATCAGCCACACCAGCCTCCTCATAGAGCCTCTTGAGATCCACACTTCTCCAGCCCCAGGGCCTTAGCACATGCTGCTGCCTGGCTTGAACATATACCTTTCCCCACCCTCTTCTTTGTCTCTTGACTGACTCCTACTCAACTCAAACGCCAGTTCTCTGGGAAGCCCTCCCTGAGCCCTGGTCCAGCTCAGCTCTCTGTTTTTTTTTTTTTTTTTTAAAGATTTTATTTATTTATTAGAGAGAGAGAGAATGAAAGAGAGCACATGAGAGGGGGGAGGGTCAGAGGGAGAAGCAGACTCCCCGCCGAGCAGGGAGCCCGACGCGGGACTCGATCCCGGGACTCCAGGATCATGACCTGAGCCGAAGGCAGTCGCTTAACCAACTGAGCCACCCAGGCGCCCCTCAGCTCTCTGTTTTGAGCTCTCCTTGGAAGCAATGGGTAGGGTTGAAATGACTAGTTCTGTGAGCGTGTGCTGTTTTCTTCTCTCATCTCCATTAGACTGGGAGCTCCTTGAAACGGTGTCAGTCTGGGTCTCCTTCACATCCCCAGGCATAGGGCATGGTATGGGAGACACTTAAAGTGCATTAAGCAACGAATGAATGGATAAAGGAAGGAAGGAATGATGGTCAAGTATTCTTTACCCACACCCAGGAAGAGGAGAGAAATGTGCAAACATACATGCCGGACTCGGAACTGGGAGACCTGAAATTGAATCCTGCTTGCTCCTCTCTGACTCGGTGACGCAAAAGTGACTTCACCGCTCTGAGCCCCAGTTTCCCCATTTGTAAGGCTGGGATAAGTAAATAACCCCCACAGTGAAGTGGGGAATGAAACACACCAGTGAACGCGAAGGGCCCCCAGCGTTGGTCTTATCACAGGGGCGCTGCTCATCCCCCCACCCCATGCACACTCGGCCCCAGCACAGCCTCGTTCCCAGGCCAGAGGCCGAGCTCACACCTGCCACCCCAGCTGGTGTCTCTTGGCCAGCCAGAAAGAACAGCTGTGATTGTCAGGCCTCACAGTGGGCCACCCTGGGCCAAACGCTTGATGGGCCCTTCCTTATCTAACTCTCTCAATAGCACCATGAAGGAACAGGTACTTCTGCTCACCCCATTTTACGGAGAAAAAGACTGGGACTCTGAGAACTGGCCTAGGATGTTTGGGGGAGGGGAGAGGGCCCTGTGTGAGCCCCTTTTCTGCAAGCCCCCTCCCATACTTCTTTTACAATTCTTTCTCTTTCCCTCTCCTTCCTCTCTTTCTCCTCTCCTTCTCTCTCTCTCCTTCATTTACCTTCCTCCCTGTCCAAAGAGAGCTCTTAGCCCTTCTCTCGCTCCCCTTGTCCTGCAGCCACTCCCCCCACTTCCCACCACCCTTCCCATCCCCCCACCAGGCACCATCTTCCCTTCCTCCCAGAAGAGATCATGGGAGCTGGGTCCAGGCCTTAGCTTGGCCTGGGCTCTGTCCAGCTCTGCCACTCACCAGCTGTGTGATGCTGGGCAAATTGTGCCTCATTTTCCCCTTCTGCAAAGTGGGGGTGATCATACCACCTAAGGTTGTTATAGGGAATAACTGAGCCAATACTCAAAGAGTGGACCCTATTGATGCCCAGCCCAGACCCCTTTAACTTGTTCTGTGTGTCCATACCCTCCTCCTATGGGTTTGTTGCTAATAAGCAGATCTTTTCAGAGGCTTGACTTCAGACAGCACACCCAAAGGGCCTGGGAGGCTCTGTACTCCTGGAGTGGCCCACAGCCAATGACTGACAGGTGCAGGGGTGGGAAAACCCAGTTCGGTTGCTCCAAAGTAAAACGGACTCTGGAGCACTTTTTACACTCCAGAGGTCCCCAGGGGATCAGGATGCTCCCTTACTGGTCCCCTTACCTGGGCACACCTTCTTAGTAAATCTCTGGCAGGGGAGCCTTTACCTCCAGGTCATCTTCTGGGGATCCTGGCCTAAGCACCAAGGCAAGCTCTTTCACCCTGGCCTGGCTCGGAGCAAAGGCTCCATCCATATTACCTACTATCATTTCAGTTGCTGGCAACCAGAAACAAACATCTTTGTCTCTCTTCGTCTTAATTTCCTCATCTATAAAAGAGGCGCAATGATAAATCTCCATAAATCTCTATATAAATCTTCAGTGACTAGCTGAGTGAAGAAATGGACTTGTCTCACCTTAGCTGAGGGGTGGTCTCTGATGAAAGAACAGTTTCTGCCCTTCCTCACCGCCCCCACCTCCCAGCCGCCTTCCCATCCCCCCAGCAAGGAATCCCCACCTCAGCTCTGAGATGCTTCCCTGGCCTAGAGGAGGTCTGAAAAGCAGCTGGCTCTCTGCTTCCCTCCCATACAAGCAGGCAAGCTTCATCAGACTCCAGACACTATGTTGAGATCAGCCATTGGCCACAGTGGGAATATTTACACCATGGAAACCGACAAATGCTACAAATCAGGCTTTTACTGGAGAGCTGGTTTATCGGCATGCAATTGACTCCATCCCTTCATCAGACCCCTGCCTCAGCCCCAGTCCTATCTGGATCTATAAAACATTTTGGTTTTTCCTAAGTTAAAAAAGCGAAATTACTTTGCTTTCTGCATGTCCTCACTTCTGACCACATGGGACACAATTCTTTTCTGGGGATAGATGGTTCATTGTAAGAACAAATAAAAGGATTTCATATCCACCTCTTTAGCATCTCAAGCCCCAAAATACATTCCCCATAGGAAGGTCAAGGCTCATCTTGACCTTTCTCTTAAAATTTCTTAGCTCACAGAATCTTAGACAAGTTGACTCCCAGACACGTCAAGTTCTAGAAACTTCAGATTCTGGAATCCTGAACCTTAGACTCTTGGATCTTAGTCTTGGAGCATCCCAACTAGGGGAGTCATAGCTTATTTGGGGATTTGATTCTAGAGTTAGCAGGTTAGCAAATATTCTAACCCAATGCAGTCAAAATCTCCCCCCGCCCATCCCCAGGGAATCCTTCAGAGAGACCTCACACTGGGGACATCTGTTGCTCAGTGAGTCCAGGGATGGATCGATCTCTGCCTTTTCAGTTGAGCAGAATATCAAGTATTTGGTGTCCGTTTAGGGGCTGTGGTGCAGTAAAATACAGAATTTCACTCAAGGTGGCGAGATGCCCATGCCCACACCCCCACGAGAAGTACCTGGAAGGCAAAACTATTTTACATTCTCACGGTATACACAAAACCCCAACCTGCTGGCTCTCTCCCTCACTCCCCCACCCCTCCACCCCTGTTCCAGTTGAAGTTCTATAGACCCTTCAATCACAGAAAATTAAAATCACAGGAATTTGGGGTTGGAAGGCCCCTCACAGCCAGACTCTGTCAAAATGCTGACATCTCCCTCACGGTCTCCCCTGAAAGAGTTCATCTGGCCTCTGTGTGAATTCCTTCAGTGGCAGGGAGCTCACCACCTGGCAAGACAACCCATGTCACCTCTGATCACCTTTAATTCTACTGTTGGAACAAGTTGTACTTTCCCGTGTCTCTCGGATCATTAACAAACATCTCAAAACACCTCCCCTGCAGGAGCTGGGACACAGATGCAATCAGGCCCTGCCTGGTTGGGGCGTCCTAAAGTGCCAGTGTCGAGACAGAAATAATGTTCTGGACCCTCAGAGAAAGCCTAGTCACTCTAATGAGCCTGATGACCCCTGGGACCCCAACAATTCTGTGTGTAATTTCTAAGCCTTCATGGACCCCTAAAGTCCCATGATCCAGTCCAAAAATCTTATAGTATGGACGAGAAAACGGCAGCCCAGAGACGGAAGAGTCTTCCCAAGGTCAAGGTCACACAGCCTCTAAGAGGCAGAGTCAGGATCTAAACCTACATCTTCTGCCTGGGATCCAGCAGATCCCACCCCACTCCCCACCCCACCCCCGGATGCCCACATCAGGCCCTTCTTCCCAGCCAAGCTGAGACCAGCCCAGAGTCTGCAATCTGAAGCAGAGCACCCCCCCCACACACTCCATCCCCACCCCCTTCACTGGGCTTGAGAGGGTGTCAGATCCGCCTGGCAGCCCCAAACATTCGGAACCACGGGAGACCTGGGTGCGTACCCAGGCCACAAAGGGGGTGGACAGCTGGGCAGGGTGATGGGTGGTTTTAATATTTAAACACAGTTTGCTGCTACACAGCCAAAGGCAAAAGCGGCTGTCTCCTTTTTCTTCTTCCTCTCCTTCCTTCCTTCCGTTTTTTTAAATCTTTAATGTCTCCCGCCGGCCCCCAGTGGGGGAGGTGTTGTTCAAGTGTCGTATTTCAAAGGATTGCCACAGCTGGAGGGATATCCAGAGCATTTCAAGCCAATCCATTGTGTATAAATATAAAGATATATATATATATAGGTTTCATTATCCCCTTCAGGGCTGCCAGAGAATATATTCTTTTAATATGTATAATATATTTGAGCTGCTACATGACTCGCAGAGGGGGAGGGAGGGAGGGTGGCCCACAATTGACATTTCAGAGGCATTTCCAGGGACAGAGAAACAGCTGTTGGGAAAGGGGAGGGCTCTGTTCAGCTGAGGTTGGCCTCTGGGGTCCTGGCGCCAGGAGGGTGGGGTGGGGGGGGGGGGGGGGGGCGTGTAAAGCATGATCCCTACCTCATGCCTGGACCTAGCACTGATATTTATTTGGTCCTTTGAGACGGTTCATTTGATCCTTTTGGGTATCCAGAGCTTTTCTTTGTTAAGTGGTGCTCAGCTCTAACAAAGGATCTGGGGGCAACGTCTCCTGGATCTGCTGCAGCCGCAGAAGTTCAAGGCTGTATGCTAGCTGTGTGACCTTGGGCAAGCTGCTTACACTCTCTGAGCCTCAGTGTCTCCATCTGTAAAAGGAACCGACAGGCCTGCCTTGCAGGGTGAAAGCAGATCACGTATGTGAATACGGAGAAAGTGCCAAGTGGGTGCTCACAATTGGGGATGCGACCCAGTTATTGGGAGGGGTGAGGAAGGGCTTCCCTGGAGAAGTGGCACTTGTGCTGAGACCCAAGTAAGGGATGATCGCAGATGAAGAGGGACAGGGAGATGGAATGTTCCATGTACCTCCCCAGCCTGCCACGGCAAGGGACAATTCGGCCATTTGACAGCCACGAGTGGGACGGGCCCAGAATGACCGCGGCTGCCCATAGCTGGCAGACTTAGTTTGGAGTGAGCCCAGGGCCCTAGTGGCCTTTGGGACCTCAGCCTTCCCTGCCTTCACCTCTGCAGGTGCATGGCGCAAGGACCCCAGCCTCTGCCTCCCGTTTGGCTTGCCAGTTCCTCTTGGTTCCCCAACCACTTCCCAGGAAGCAAAACCATGTCTTCCTGGGTAGCGTGGACTATTTAAAATCAAGGTCAAAATAAAAAAGTGGTTTGTTCTTCCCTGGCATTCCTTGGCATCTCTGACTCTCCACAGCCTCTAGTCATTTGTCTCTCAGGGGCTCCCTCCTGACTCTCCTGCCACCACCTCCTCCGTCCCCTGGGTCTGGCCACCTGGGAAAGGAAGACAGAGGTCACCAGAGTCCCAGTGGGAACAGGAGCTCTGAGCCCTGAGGCAGGGGCTCCCACAGATGGGCCCAGACCAGCAAACTGGCACCACCTGGGAGCTTTTGAGTAGATTTGGGGCCCAGGAATCCTACTTCCCCATGCTCCAGGGTAGGGATCAGGGTGAGGCCGGGCAGGAGTTTAGGAACCTTGAGTTCAGAACCACAAGCCACCCCCAAAGGCAGGGGACTCCGTTCTGGGACCCCTAAGTTTCTGCCAGCAGTGCTTAAACTCTGTGACCCTCTCAGCCTGCTTTCCACCCACCTTTCCCCTTCCATCCACCTCATTTTTTTTTTTTAAGATTTTTAAAATTTATTTTTCAACAGAGAGAGAGAGAGAGAGTGACAGGAAGAGAGGGAACACAAGCAGGGGGAGTGGGAGAGGGAGAAGCGGGCTTCCCGCTGAGCAGGGAGCCCGATGTGGGGCTCGATCCCAGGACCCTGGGATCATGAACTGAGCCCAAGGCAGATGCTTAACGACCAAGCCACCCAGGCATCCCATCCACCTCATTTTTTAAGGCATCATCCTGGGTTCTTCCCTGTCTCCTACCTTTCATCTGACAGAAGACCCATCAACCCTACTTCAAAATAATCTGGAATCCACCACCTCCTCGGCGGCCACCCCGGTCTAAGCCACCAGCATTTCTCCCCTGAATGATTACAACAGCTTCCTCTCTGGTCTCTGGTTCCCATTCGTGCCCTGCCCCAGCCCATTCTCCACCCAGCAGCCAGAAGGGTCTTTTAAAAATATGAGTCTGATCATTTTCCTTGCCCTATTTCACCCTTTCCACTTGCCTCGCCTTTGCATGGCTGGCTCCGGCTCATCTTTCAGCTCCTGGTTTAAATGTGGCCTCATTAGAGGCCCTCCCCTGATGGCTGCAACTACCAGCAGCCGCCCTCCTCAGTTATTCTTTGCTTGTGCTCTTTCTTGGTTTCCTTCACAGCATTTATCACAATGTGTCATTGTTTGTTTGTTGTTTACTTGTTTGGCAGTCTGTCTCCTCTCTCCGGATGGTGAGGTCCCAGGGAGCAAGGCTTCATTTTTCTGCTTACTGGTTCTATCCCAGGGACCCAGCCGCAAGTCTGGTGCACAGTCGGGGTGCTCAATATAAATTTCTGGAAGAAGAGGAGGCTGATATTTGATTGACCCAATTCATCATGTTGAGCCAGACTGTGTAGGTAATGAAAATGCATCCTCTTGGGTCAGATGACCATCCCCTCATCCAGTGAGCAGTGTCCAAAAATGAGCTGTGGTCTCTTCTAGAAGTGGCTGTGGCTGTGTCTGGTCCATGCAAGGGATGGAGTCCCCAGGACGCTGGCCCAGCCCCTTCTTAAGGCTCCAGGCTGAGTGAGGATGAAGCAGAAAGAATGGGAGAGACCTGGAGGTGCTGGTTCCCTACATACCCATTCTGCGGAGGAGTAAACAGGCCTCAAGTCCCCCCTGCCTTGCCCTCCAGACCTCACCCCTGGGCTCACAGACTTCCCAACAGCTAATAGAAGGTCCCTGAGGGGACTGAGAGGTCGAGGCCACCCCCCTGCCTTGGAGCAAGCTTGAGCAGCCCAGTTAGAGGACAGCACTCCCACCCTATTTCCCAAAGAGCCCTTCTGTTCCTCACACTCAAGCTGGAGGGGCTGTGGTGTGCTGGGATTTGGGACTGGTGTTCAGGAGATCTGAGGAGCCTCCCTCCCCCTTTCGGTGCCTCGGTTTCCCTCTCTGAACAACCCGCAGGATCTTGAGGCTCCCAGAGTCTCAGAACCCGCGGAGCTTGGTCTCTGGGGTCGCAGCGGGCCCTCCGCCCACAGCAGGCGAGCTCAGTCGCGGCTCTCTTCTCCGCGGAGCGCCGGCGCCCCCTGCTGGAGTGAGGCGGGAGGGCAGCAGCCGGTGCCGTCTGTCCTGGGGGGCTGCAGGGCCAGGGGCCTGGGACAGCAGCTGGCGAGAGGGTCAGAGGCACACAGAGAGGGACACAAATACCCGCCGGCTTCAGACATTCCAGGCGCACACGAAAACATGAACACGGTACCACTCGGGCCCTTCTGATGATCTCAGGAACCCAGACCAGTGAGGCTGGTGGAAAGGTGTGGACACAGAGCTTGGACATGTGGGCGGGGGTGTCCATCCGAGTGTCCTGGAGGTCCCTCGTGGTGTGGAGGAAAGAGAAAGGGGGGAGCCCACATAAACACCCCACGAGCCAAAGGCACCCAGTCACCCAGCCTTGGGAAAAGTGCCACCTGCAAAGGGCAGACGGAGTCCCAAGGGAGAGAAGATGAGGCCAAGACTCCCTGGCTGCATCTCAGCATTACAGGAAACCCTTAGGGAAATTCTGGGTGCAGGGTTGGAGATCTGCCTTCTCCTGCGGGTGCTGTTCCTCCGCAGGATTCGGAGAGCGTCAGGAGCCTCCGGGAACCACAGCGGCAAGCTGCGGCTAGGAAGGAGGACCCGGAAAGGCCGGCTGCTCTCCAGCTTGGAGCCCTTCCATTTGGACATCAGGCTCGCTGGCTTTTTATTCATTCATTCAGTGGAGACTTGCTGAGCACCTACCACATGCCCTTTGCTTGCTGGGCCCCGTGCAGATCAACTGGTGAGTCAAGTCCCTGCCCTCACGAAGCTTAGTGGGGAAGATGGACCACAGAGGAAAAGCCCATAGGAACGATGATGCCAGTTGGTAATCCAGCAATCCCACTGGTAGGCATCCCCAAGAGACATGAAAACAGATGTCCATATGTCCACACAAAGACTTGCACGTGATTCTTCATAGCAGCCTTAGTCCTGAGAGGTGAAAACTGGAAGCTGCTCAGGTCTCCATCAACGGGAGAGCAACTGCGGGTCGGGAGGGACATCTATGCACGGAGCACAGCTTGGTGTTAAAACCAAGTGAACAACTGATAACTTGCAGCAACGTGTGTGAATCTCAGAACCATTGTGCTGCGCAAAAGCAATCAAACGAAAGAGTACCTGGCAAATCAGTCCATGTACGAGAAATTCTAGATAGGGAACAGCTAGGCCATGGTAACTGAAAGCAGATGGGTGAGCGAAACTTTCGGGGTGATGGAAATGTTGATTTGGTGGTGGTTACCAGGATATAGGTATTTGTCCAAATTCACTTTCAACAAGTGTATTTTGTTGTATGTAAATTATACCTCAATAAAGTTGATTTCCAAAAAGATACAGTGCCAAGAGCTCCAAAGCCAGTAAAATGAAAAGGAAAAGGGCTGGATTTAGGATAACGTGGTCAGAGATGCCTCTCTGTGGGGATGATATCGGAGCCGAGACCTGAAGGAAAAGGAGCTGGAGCTGGGGATATGGGGAAACATCCCAGGCTGGGCAGGACCCGCAAATGCAAAGGCCCTGAGGCCAGAAGGCCCCTCCCTCCATGTCCCAAATAACTGAAACAAAACATATTCGGGCAAGTACCCCAGGGCTGCTAATTGCTGACCTCATCAAAACAATTAAAAAGGGGGTTTGTTCCTCCCTCCCCCCAATCCTGGTTTTCTGGTCACGCCCACGAAGACTGCCGTAAGTGGTAGACTTCCTCCAGCTCTGGGTTTCAACTGGACAAATAAAGCCCGCAGCTCCAGGCGATGTTGAGGAAGTAGGGGTAACTCTGGTACTTCTTGCTTTTCTGTCTCCCTCTGGGGTTCCCATGAAAGCAGACCCTGAGGCAAAGAGGCAGGTGCAAGTGGTTTCTTTGGGAGGTGGCCCCGGGAAGCACAATTTGAGAGTGTGGGAGCAAGTCAGGGAAGGGAAGGAAGCCAGTATAGGGTTGCGGATGGAGGAGTTTATGCCGCGGGCAGCGGAGGCTCAGTCCAGCTGGGGCCCTCTGGGACACGGACTGAGGGCATGAACTCCTTGGCCCATCTGGCTGCTCCGTGTGGGTTGAGCGGCCCTGGCCAGAGAATGCTCCAGGGCAGACACGCACGGAAAGATGTTAGTGATGTTGCTACTACTGGTGGGCCACCTCCGAGAGGGGCTAGGTGTGGAGTAGGGAGTATGGGCAGGGCCCCACCTCTGCTATAGTATCTGACTGGGGACTCGGGAAAGGAACCTTTCTGCCATAAAGAGTTCTGTAAATTTTGTTTCATTACAGTAAATAAGAATCTGCATCTTAGAGAGAGAGGTGCAGCCTCTCCACCATGGCCAGCTTTGGCACCCCCTGTTAGAAGCAGCCTGGTCCCTGCAAGCTCCAAACCGGGGCTTTTCCCCACTCCTGACCCCCTCTACCCCCGTATCCACTCAGACCCCCAGGCCTGTGGATTCTTTAGGCCCCGATCTCCTGTGCCCCTAATTCCCATTCCCCAGTCGATCCAGATGGCCCATCAGAGCAGCCTTCAAAGTGCTGGCCTCGCCAGGCCCCTCCCTTGCTCCGTCCTTGCTGTGGCCACCCCCATCCTCGGTGGCATTTGCCAAACTTCTGCCCCAGATCTACCTGTATTTCTTATTTACTTAATATTTTTCTTTGAGTTGACTTCCCATGATTTTGAGCTTGATTTACCTATTTTTATCTTCAAAGGAAACTATTAAAATCATATACTATTTCAAAATCCTTGTGAAATCATGAGCTTCATGTCCCACTTCAGATCAGCCAGGCAGCCCCCCAGCCCCTCCAGTGACACCGATGTCACACTAAAGGAAATGCCACTGGTCAGAGCCAATCCAGCCTCCTTACCTGGGTGTTAGAAACCTTACATAGCCAGGGCTCCACCTGCATCTCCAGACTCACATCCTACCCCCCTAAACACACACGCGCGCATGCGCACACGAATGCATGCCAACCCACAGCGCTTACCTGCTTCCAAACTTTTAGCTATGCTCTTCCCTCTGCCTGACATTTTCTTCCCATATCCTTATATTCCTGATACGCTCCTATTCATCCTTCAAAAGCCAACTCAAATGGTATTTGCCGTCTAGATTTTATCCCCTCTCCGAGCTCCCAGAAGTAATTTCTCTTTTCTCTGGCTTTGCACACCCCTCTGCTCACCTACCTGTAATAGTAAGGACCATCTGGTGACATAGATGCCTGCCCAGACACCTCCCTCCCTACTTGGCTGGGAGTGCTTGCTCAGAGGAGCACAGCGTGGGGTGGGTCTTCTTCATCAAGCCTCTGACAAACATTTGCTGAGTATCTTCTAAATGCCAGGCACAGTGAAAGGTGCGGCACTTACAGCCGTGAGCAAGGCAGACCCAAACCCTCTCTCCTCAATCCTATAGCCTGCTGGAGAAGACAGACACTATGTACATAAACAAGCAAATGACTATATAATTTCCAAATTGTGGTAAGTGCTACTAAGAAAGCATCTGGGTACTTCAAGACAGAACAACGGGGAACCCATTTGGATGGGGCAAGAAGAGAAGCCTCAAGTAAGGAGGTGACATTTGAACTGAGTCCTGAAGGATGGGAAGGAGTCAGCCAGAAGAAAGGCTGGGGACAGCACTGGGAGCAGAGGAAACACTCTGAGCCATGGACCTGAAGTGGGAAAGTGGGGTGTTCTTTGAAGAAAACGGAGGCCAGGGTGGCCAGGGCAATGTGGTTAGGGGGAGGACGGTGGGGAGAGTTTGCAGGGTCGGTCATGGCGGATACGCCGGGGTGTGGCCGATGTTGACGTTGCCGGCCATCAGACCCATACCCCCTGAGAGCTAACTGTGTCTCTGTGCCTGTGGGAGTCACCTGTCCGTGGCACCAAGCTTGGCTGGATGCAGGGGACAAGCCAGGAGAGTTAAAGGCCAGGGGTGCCCCTCGCTCAATGAGGGTCAGAATGTTAGAGGCTACATTCCATCTTCCACAGGGGCCAGGACCAGCGTACAGAAGTCCTCCCTCTCAGGGTTGTGCCAGTGTGGAGTCCGCACCTGAGAGGGAGGGCCTGCTTAAATGTTTGTATCAGCACTTTATGGAGAGATAACTCACACACCATAAAGTTCACCCCCATCAAGTGTACAATTCAGTGGTTTTTAATATATTCGCAAAACTGCGCAACCATCACCATCACATCGTCTCTAATTCCAGAACGTTTTCATCATCCCCCGAAAGAAGCCCTGTACCCCTCAGTCATTCCTTATCTCACTTCCCCCACCCACACCCAGTGCCCAGCAGCCTCTAATTGACTTTCTGTCTCCAGGGAGAGACAAGATGCTGCGACCAGGAGAGGGTAGCCCTGCTTCTTGGAAGCTTCTCACAAAGTGCAAGACAGACCTTCAGTAATGGAAAATGAGGCTGGGGCAGGTGAGGGGGGCTCAGATGCCAGCTCCAGGTATGTGGGCTTGATCTCCAGGGCTCAGAGCAGGGGAGGGTCAGGGTCGGGGGTAAGGTTGGAGGTGGGGGGGCAGGGAGGAGGCTGGTATTGGCGCTGGGCTGGGGCCCGGGGGGTGTAGCGAGCAGAGTGGGGGGGACCATTTGGGAACAGGTTGGATGGAAATTGGGATTGACCACACAGGAATTACTTTGAGCTGGGCTCCTTAAGATGTCAAACTTCTGGACCTTTGAGATTTTATTTATTTATTTATTTTGGTATGTCTGTGTACTATTTATCATTCTAATTTATCTAATACTTTTTGTTATTCAAATTAATTACTACTACATACCCACCGGAATGGTTAAAGTATAAAAAGTTGACCATACCAAATTTTAGGAAAGATGAGGAACAACAGGAGTTCTCCTACCTAGCAGTTGGGAATGTCAAATGATGCCAGTTTGGAAAACATTTTGGCAGTTTCTAATAAAGTTAAACCACATGATCCAGCCACTCTCATTCCAGATATTTACCCAAGAGAAATAGAAACAAATGTCCATGAAATGACTTGTGCAAAAATGTTCATAGCAGCTTTCTTCGTAATAGCCCCACACTGGAAAGAATTCAAAAGTCCATCGACAAGTTGACTTGATAAACAAAGAGTGGTGTATCTATACAGTGAAATACTGCTCAGCAACAAAGGTATGAACTGTTGCTACATTTAGTCACATCCATGAATCTCAAAAACACTATTGCAAGCGAAAAATGTCACACAAGGGTTTACATTTGATGTGATTCGAATCATTAAAGTTCTACAACAAGCAAAAGGAATCTATGGGTGACAAGATTCAGAATAGTTGTCACCTCCTTGAGGAGATGGGTATAGATGGAGTAGGGTAGGGGAAAGCTTTCCGGGGTGCTGAACACTTTCCATGTCTTGATTTGGTTGGTGATCATTTGAATGTGTATAATTAAGATTTGTTCATTTATGTCCCAGTAATAAATAATTGTGAAAATAAAATAATGTTGCCTGATTTACTTTTTAATTATTTTATGTTGAGACAATCATAGATTCACATGCAGTTGAATGCAGAGAGATCCCACGGTCCTGTTACCCAGTTTTATCCCAAAACTATAGTAAACTATAGTAAAATATCACAACCAGGATATTGACATGGATACAATCCATTGATCTTTTCAGATTTCCCTAGTTTTGCATTACTCTTATGTGTGTGTGTTGGGGTGGGGGGCTTTGCAATTTTATCACACATGTAGGTTAGTGTATCCGTGTCCACCACCACAGTCAAGATGCAGAACAGTTCCATCATTGCAAGAATCACTTGCATTGTTCTTTTAAAAACATATCCACAACGGGACGCCTGGGTGGCTCAGTCAGTTGGTTAAGTGTCTGCCTTTGGCTCAGGTCATGATTCCAGCATCCTGGGATTGAGCCCCGCATCGGGCTCCTTGCTCAGTGGGGAGCCTGCTTCTCCCTCTGCCTGCCACTCCCCCTGCTTGTGTGCTCTGTCTCTCTCTCTGTCAAATAAACAAATAAAATCTTTAAAATAAAAATAAAATAAAATAAAATAAAATAAAATAAAGACACACCCACTCTTACCCCTCCATCACCACACCTCACCCTTAATTCCTGGCAACCAATGATCTGTTTCTCAATGTCTATAGTTTTGTCATTTCAAAAAATTTTTATAAGTAAAATTATATAATATGTAACCTTTAGGGATTGGCTTTTTTCACTTGGCTTTTTTCACTAGAGATTCATCCAAGTTGCATGTATCCACAGTTAGTTCTTTTTTATTGCCAAATAGTATTCCATGGTATGGAATTCCATTTGTTTAACAGTAACCCATTGAAGGATGTCTGGATTAGTTCCAGTTCGGGGCTGTTACTAATAAAGCTGTTAGGTATAGATTTTTCTGTGAACATAAATTTTCATTTCTCTAGGGTAAATACCCAAGAGTGCAATTGTTGGGTATAGCACAGGTCTGGTGTTTTGCTTTGTTTTGTTTTTTTAACTGCCAAACATGGGGGTGCCTGGCTGGCTCAATCAGTAGAGCATGTGACTCTTGATCTCAGGGTCATGAGTTCAAGCCCCATGGTGGGTGTAAAGATTACTTAAAAAATAAAACAAAATCTTAAAAAATAATAAACCCTACCAAACATGTTTACCAGAGTGATTGTACCATTATACATTCCCATTAGCAATGTGAGTGATCCAGTTTCTCCACATCCTCACCAGCATTTGGTGTTGTCACTATTTTTTTTAATTTTAGGCTTTGAGATAGGTGTATAGTGTTTTTTCGTTGTGGCTTTAATTTGCATTTCCCTAATGGCTAATGATGTTGAACATCTTCCCATGTACTTCTTTGCCATTTGTATATCCTTTTCACCGAAATGTCAGTTCATGCCTTTTGTCTAGTTTCTTATTTTTTTAAGATTCTTTAGTTATTTATTTGAGAGAGAGAGAAAGCAGAGCGAGCAGAACACGAGTTGGGGGGAAGGGCAGAAGGAAAGGGAGAAGCAGACTCCCCGCTGAGCAGGGAGCTTGATCCCAGGATCCTGGGATCATGACCTGAGCAGAAGGAAGACGCTTAACCAAATGACCCACCCAAGTGCCCTACCTTTTGTCTAGTTTCTAAGTGAATTTTTTTAATTTTTGAGTTTTGAGAGTTCTTTATATATCCTAGATACTAGTCTCTTAAGTATTTTCCCTCAGTCTATACTTTGTCTTTTTATCCTTGCACATAGTCTTTCATGGAGCAAAATTCATGATGAGGTCAAAATTGATGAGGTCAATTTTTCCTTTTATGAACTGTGATTTGCTATCAAACCTAAGAACTCTACCTAGCTTCAGACCTTGAAGAGTTCTTTTTCCTTTCCTTTCCTTTCTTTCTTTTTTTTTTTTTTTGCTGAGAGTTTTATACTTTTACATTTTATATTTAAGTTTGTGATCCATTTTGAGTTATGTGAGATTTTGGTTGATGTTCTTTTTTCTTTTCTACCTTCCTTCCTTCTTTCCTTGCTTCCTTCCTTCCTTTGCCCATGGATGCAGAATGGTTCCAAACTGTGTATTGAAAAGGTTATCTTTCCTTTACTGAATTGCTTTTACATCTTTATCAAAAATCAGTTAGGCATATTTGTGGAGTTCAAAAGAGTGACACGAACCCCCTCTCCAGTAAGGTTGGACAGTGAAAATTAATTCCTTATCAAAATGATGTCATTACTGGGGCACCTGGGTGGCTCAGTCGTTAAGCGTCTGCCTTTGGCTCAGGTCATGGTCCCAGGGTCCTGGGATCGAGCCCCACATTGGGCTCCCTGCTCAGCAGGAAGCCTGCTTCTCCCTCTCCCACTCCCCCTGCTTGTGTTCCCTCTCTCGCTGTGTCTCTCTCTGTCAAATAAATAAATAAAATCTTAAAAAAACAAACAAACCGATGTCATTACTTTTGTACGACAAACTTTTGTTTCTGGAAGCCATCTGAAACAATCTCCAGAATCTATTCTTCCACTGAGTGTGTCAAGTTATTTATCAATGTCTGGGAGGTGGTGGGGAAACGGTTCTTATCCACTCACAGCTGCCTTCCAGCTTGGGAAAATACTCACAATGATCTTTTAATTCAATTTTTAAAAAATATTTTATTTATTTATTTGACAGAGAGAGACAGCAAGAGAGGGAACACAAGCAGGGGGAGTGGGAGAGGGAGAAGCAGGCTTCCCGCTGAGCAGGGAGCCCGACGTGGGGCTCGATCCCAGGACTCTGGGATCATGACCTGAGCCGAAGGCAGACGTTTAACTGACTGAGCCACCCAGGCGCCCCTTTTCATTCAATTTTTAAGTGTCTTTTCATCGTGTGCAAAAATACTTTCAGTGAGTTCTTCAACTGAGTTTATGACCAGGCTATTGAGACCACAGAAAAGATTCTCAGCATTTGTCTTCGGGTTGACAGACTGTGTGGGAATGGCCGTCTCCCTCCTAGGAAACAGGCACTTGTGTGGGATCCCAGAGGTCACGGGATAGCTACTGCTTCCCAAGGGCTTGTTGCTTATGTCACGCACTGTGCTGATTGCTGTGTCTGCACAAACACACTGAGGTGTCACGACCATGCTAGAAGGGAAGTTACTGTGATTGTACCCATAAACCGGGGAACCTGAGGCTCTAAGAGATAGAGTGATTTGCCCAAGTTCACATAGAATGCCTTGAGGGACCCTAGAGATGTCCTCGAAGCAGCTGAGGTCTGCTAGGTTGGTGCACCGAGGGCCGATTCCAGGTCAGGGGGTATGGAGGCTCCAGCTTCCCGCTCTGAGCCGTGGCTGAAGGCTGGGCCACCCAGCACTCCGGGCCTTGGAACCATTCTGACCTCCTGGGCCTGGCCCCAGGATCCATGCCCCTACTAGTCTGTAGCCCCCATGGAGGGGCTGTGGGGGCAGGGCAGCTCCTGCTAGGTGTGTGGGGGCAGACTCAAATGATTAGACAAGGAGGACACCACAGCCCCTGTCCTTGTCTCCCTTCATGGTGCAGACCTTCCCTGCACCACCTAGAATGCCCTTTCCCCCACTTCTGAGAACCACAGGTGGAGTAAAAGTAAGGTGTGGGGGGCCATGGGGCGTCATTAGCCATTTGCCTGCCTGAAAAATCAGCTTCTTCCAGACTGCAGCCCTGATAATCCTTGAGATCCCCTCTACCCTCCTCCTTGTTCCCCGCCCCCCCCCGCCACCGCGCCGGTCTCCAGCCTCATTAATAGGAGGTGACAGATGGAAAGAGGAGGTCAAGGTGATCATGGAATTAGAGTAGGGCTCAGGGAAGATGGGGGAGGTGGCATTCCGACAGGGACCTTTCTGTTGGGTGTGATGTGTCCCTCAGACTTGGTGGGTGATGCAACCACCCACACAGCCCTTTTAACTATTTGTCTTTGGGACTGGAGATTCGTTTATGGGATTCGTCCGCCAAGCAGGTTGCAGACTGCACAGGAGTACTCAGCCGAGGACAGACTGACATCCAGCCCTTGCCTCCCTCACTGTGGAGCCGAATCCACCCAGCGGAAGGGGTGACTTTTTCTGATTCATGCAAAGACGTGATATGGGCTGGAGGTTAGTCTGTTAATTAAAGAAAAGGTCTTAAAATGTCACATGCAGAGCTTAAGTGTTTCTATTTTAACTTAAAACATATAAATGTATATTCACTCTCCAATCTTTTGATATAGGTCCAAGACCTTTCCTTTGAGGAGTCCACTGATGGGAATTCCAGTTCACTATCTACGTCGATAATTTCCAATTTTGGTGTCTTGAAGGTGGAATGGCCACTTAAGACTCTTGTGAAGTGACCTGCAGGCAGAATTCTTGTGGATTTCTCTCTCACAGCCATCCTGCTCATATGTAATTATAAAGCAGTATTTTTACAATTTGCCATTACTGGGGCTTCGCAGACTCCTACCTTGATCCCGAAGTTTCTGCAAAGGTGCTTTTATCTGTGGACAGCTGCAAGTTATTGTTGCTGAAGGGGGTACACGCGGAGGACCTCCCATGCCACCACCTTACTGCTGTCCTTCCTCCACCAACTTTTTAAGCCAGCATTTATCAAGCATTTACTATGTGCCGGCTTGATACTAAATATTTTTCATGCATCTTCTGCCACGCTAAGAGGTCAGATTTACCAGCCCCATTTTACAGATGAGGACACTGAGGCATAGGGAGAAGAAATGCTTTGCCTTGCTTTCTGATCACACAACTTCCTTTTTTAAAAAAAGAGTTTATTTGAGAGAGAGAGCATGTGCAAGAGAGTGAGAGCATGGGGGGGAGGGGTCGAGGGAGAGGGAGAAGCAGACTCCCCATCATGGATTCTTACCTTATTCATTGAGAAATAATGCATTCCTGTCATTGTTTGTGCTGATATTTTATTGCCACAGAGGCAGGATGTGAACCCAGGTCTGTCTGGTTCCAGAGCCTATGTCCCTGGCTACTCTTCTATGCTCCATGCTGCTTCCTAGCTGTTTCTTTAAGCAAATTGTTTCAACTCTCTACAACTCAGCTTTACTACTGGAAGGATTTAAGCGACATGTGTGATGCATTACCAAGATTCTAAAGGAAAAGTCTGTGGAGTTCCCCCTCAGCTGAGTCCTAGGACAACCGCCATTTGCTGCCAGGACCTCGGCACCATTCTGCTCAATCAAGTTCAAGTTGCACCAACCTTTTGTCTGGTCCTCAGCTAGGGGCTTGATACACAAATGAGTGAGACCTAGCCCCTGCCAGACTGAGGCTGTTCCACACCACTGGGTCCCAGAGAAAAACAACATGTAGCATAAACAAAAATAAACTTTTGTGCTCATCAGCCACTGAGGTTTTGGATCGGTTTGTCCCTGCAGTATATCCTGCCTATAACCCCCTGTCCTAGGTTCTGGAAGTACAACAGGGACCAAGGCAGACTTAGTCCCTGCTGTCATGGAGCTCAAGGTCTACTTGGGAAGACAGATGCTGACCAAATGAATAATTCTTTAATCACAATTACATTAAGGGCTACAAAGGAAAAGCACTTGGTATTGGGACAGCATCTATCACAGATACTCGACTTCATCTGGAAAATCAGGGAGAACTCCTGAGAAAGCAACAGTAAAACTAAGACCTTAAGAAGGAGTCTGAATGGGCCTAGTGACGAAAGGCAAGCGAGATGGTCTAGCAGCGGGAACAGCATGTGCAAAGGCCCTGGGGAAGGGAGTCTCTTGGTTTCCTGCACTTTCCAAGCTTCCTTCTTTAAGTGCCTCTCAATTTTCTGAGCCCAAAATTCCTGCTGATACATTTCCTTTTTACTTAAATTAGCCGAAATTCTATTGCTTTCCACCAAAGGAATATACACTTTGTACTTTAGGCAGGAGTTTTGGGTTACAGTCTGCATCAACCCAAGTCTCTTAAATAAACTCCCACCTCAATGGACTCATTGGCCAGAAAGAAGTTCCTGTGCTAAAGTATATGTGGGCCCATCTGGTTTCTCCAAAGAAAAGTCAAGAGTATCCTTTTGTGCAACTAAGGATTGCCCAGAAATCTTACTTCCTTTTTTTTTGGTTTGGTTTTGTTTTGTTGTTGTTGATTCTTCAGAACAAGGCAGTGGCACTAATCTACACAGTGCCAGGGTTCTAGAGCCCAGCAGAGTCTCTCAGCAACACTCTGGTACCCATTATTCCTCCCATCCCCATGTCAGGGGTAATCTCCTGGCTTACCCTGAGCCAAAAAGAAGGAAAAAAGAATCTCTACCCTCTGGGGGTAGATTTGAACTCAAAATAGTCTCCCCAAGTCTTCTCTTCCCTCAGTCTTACCCATTTCAGTAAATCCATCTGTGTTTAAAGCCAAAATCCCAGGAATCATCCTCAGTTCTTTTTCTAACCCCTTCACATTTAAGTAATCATCAAGTGCTCACAGCCCTGTCTCCAAAATACATCACAAATTAGCCCTCCTCCCTGTAACACCACTGTCCCTACCCTGGGCCAAGCCACTACCACCCAGACCCTTACCTTGCTCTCCACCCCCCATTGTCTCCCCACCTCCCCTCTAGCTCTCCAGTCCATTTACTTTAGCACCTAGAGTGAGTGATCTTTTAAAGATGCAAATCTTCTGCTTGAAGCCCCCTGGGGCTCTCCATTGTTTTAGGATAATTTGAACTCCTCTCCTTGGCCTTTAAGACCCTGTGTAATATGACCATGACCCAGGTCACTCCCCTCTCACCCTCAGAGATCCAGCCACACTTACCTGCTTCTAGTCTGTGGAACAGTCCTGACCTCTCACCTCTGGGCTGTCTCAAATTCTATTCCCTTTGCCTCTAACATTGTCACCCATATTCATGATCCAGAAAACTCCGTCTTCATCCTCAGGGTTCAAGTTAAATGTTCTCACCTTCAGGAAGACCTCCTGGGGCACCCCCAGACTAACGTAGCCCCTTGTTTATGATTCTCCTCCATCCTACAGTGACATGCTTATAACCTGTGTTCTATGTCTGGCTCCTTTGTCATTGGACTGTGAGTTCATCGAAATCAGGGACTCTCTTTCTTGCTCACTGCTGTATCCCTAGAGCCTAGAGTGAAGCTTGGCTCATACTAGGTACTCAATAAGTGTTTGCTATAGGGAGGAATAAATGAATGAAAGAATGAATGAATGGCAGGTGGGATTCTGTAATCTAGGCTTCATAGCTAGTGCAAGGCAGGATCCCATAATCTTCTGGGATGAACTTGGTCTCTTGAGAAGGAAAAGCTCTTTAGGTTCTGAATTCTCCAAGGGATACTAGGGAGACATTTTATAGCTTATCCAAGCACCAGCGCTTAAGCCTCATTTATTCCCCCTAAAATATTTATGGATTATAGTTATATTCTATAGAGGCAGGAATATGAATTTTTCATATTTTCCCAGGATTCATCCACGGGCCTGACACAGAGCGTTTAAAAATGCAGCCTCCAGGTCCCTGTGGCCTGGAATCAAATCTAGCTCTGTCACCCATAACTGTGTAGCCTTAGGCAATTGATTTCATCTCCCTGAATCTTCTTCTCATCTTTAAAATAAATATAATACAATCTGTTCTTTATAGAATTACACTGAAGATTAAGTTCACGTAACACTCAGTTTCTGGCACATAGGAAGAGGTTAATACACCGTTATTGTTCCTATCGTTAATGGGTTGAAAGCAAGAACATTGGGCGTTTCCCCCAAATTACCACTAGATGTCGCCACAGACCTGGCTAAAATAACAGCACTAGTTTCCCAAGTGTAGAAGCCCTAAGTCTGGAACAAAAAGACCTTAGAGTTGGAGAAACTGGGACAAAAGCAGCAGGGACCGCTTAAGGTCATGAAAGCAGGTCCAGGATTTGAATCCACTGGTCCTGCCCCCTTAAGGATGGCAAACTTCCCACCAAGGTTCCCACAGTTCATCCTGACCCCAGCCGGTATTAACCACTTGAACTAATAGGTAACCATGAGTGTTAATTATTTGACAGGCAGCATTGTAAGCATTTTACAACAAGAACTCACTGAATTGGCAGAAACAACCATAAGGGGTAGATTCTAATGTTTTCCTCATTTTATGGGTGGGAAAACTGAGGCACAGGGAGGGTAAGTAAGTTGCTCAAGGACACACAGCTAGAAAACGCAGTGGGATTAAAAACCTGGCAGTCTGCCCGGGTAGGGCTCCCTGCTCCGCGGGGAGTCTGCTTCTCCCTCTGACCCTCCCCCCTCTCCTCTCATGAGCACTCTCTCTCTCAAATAAATAAATAAAATCTTTAAAACAAAACAAAAAAAACCTGGCAGTCTGGCTGCAGTCTGTGCCATCCCAGAGCTTACTTCTTTGGTCATCTTGGTGATAATGTGTCTTATTACATTTTCAATCTTTTGATACCACATAGCTTCTTTGATGATTTAACAAATCACTGTTGAGGGCTCCTGGGTGGCTCAGTCGTTAAGCGTCTGCCTTCGGCTCCGGTCATGATCCCAGGGTCCTGGGATCAAGCCCCGCATCGGGCCCCCTGCTCTGCGGGAAGCCTGCTTCTCCCTCTCCTACTCTCCCCTGCTTGTGTTCCCCCTCTCGCTGTGTCTCTTTCTGTCATATAAATAAATAAAATCTTTTTTTTTTTAAGATTTTATTTATTTGACAGAGAGAGATACACAGCGAGAGAGGGAACACAAGCAGGGGGAGTGGGAGAGGGAGAAGCAGGCTTCCCGCAGAGCAGGGGGCCCGATGCGGGGCTCGATCCCAGGACCCTGGGATCATGACCAGAGCCGAAGGCAGACGCTTAACGACTGAGCCACCCAGGCGCCACCTAAATAAATAAAATCTTAAAAAAAAAAAAACCAAAAACAAAAGCAAATCACTGTTGTTCCACTGCAGGTTACATTTCTGGAATCTAAGACTTCATAAAGAAATAATGTTGATTTTCGGAAAAACTAATTGTTAAATGGAGTGATGACATAGGAAAGTAGGTACTGTGGTTTCATAAAACATTGCTCTATAAAACATAACCTTTTGCTGATTCTTTATCATTTAACCCCAAGTTTGCTATCCAGTGCCAACAGATTTCCATGGACCTGGATCCCACCTGGTCCACCCACTCATTCATTCCACAGTGCCTGCCTCCTCCTCCCTGTCCAGCCCTGTACTAGGCTCTGAAGCTAAGAAATGATTCCCCCCAATTAGCCCTGCCCTCAAGGAGCTCACAGTCTAGTGAGAGTTAAAAGACAGGAAGTATGCACACACTGGCTCTGCTTTACTGACCATCTCCCAAGACTTTCTACAGATGGCATTTGTCTACTTCCTCCTCCGTCCTCCATTCCTAGCATAGTGCCTAGCACATGTTAGGTACTCGATAAGTGTTTGCCAGATGAATGTAGCCTTCATGGGGGAGGCAGCATTTGATCTCGGGCACTTGACAGGTGAAAACAGAGGAGAGGGGACACCCTCTCAAAGAGGAAGAATGACAGGGTCATTTTATTTTATTTTAAGATTTTACTTATTTCTTAGAGAGAGAGATAGCAAGAGCTGGAATACAAGTAGGGGGAGTTGGAGAGGAAGAAGCAGGCTTCCTGTTGATCAGAGAGCCCGACACGGGGCTCGATCCCAGGACCCTGGGATCATGACCTGAGCCAAAGGCAGACGCCTAACGACTGAGCCACCAGGGTCATTTCAGAAGATCATCCTGGCTTCTGTGTGGAGGATGATGGCTTTGAGTGAGATGTGGGGCAGGGAGACTAGTGAGAGGCTGGTTCAGGGTCCAGGGGTGAGTGGATGGTGGTCTGGACCAAGGTTTTGGAGGTAGAGACAGAAAAGTCCTGATAGAAGGATTCAAAAAGGATGGACAAGGCTTGGGGAGTGTGAAGCAGGAGAGAGCAGGAGTCATGGGTGAGTTCAGGTGTCTAGTGGAGCAGGGCAAGTTGGAGAGGCGTTGGCAGGAAGTTGAGGTCTGTTGAGCAAAATTTTAGGGCAGAAAGACCTTCCAGGTCCCTCAAGTCAGAGCCCAGTTTTGGTGTCATTTCTACCATCTGGAACTGAGTTTGGAGGGTAGAGCTGTCCTGTGGGTACAGAGGAAGCAAGCCAGCTGGGCAGGAGCCAGCCCCATGTGAGTGAGAAGCCCTGCCTCACCTTCTCCAGTTTTCTGGGGCCCCAAGGGGAAGAGGGTCGGCCGCAGAGGTCTTTATCAATGCCCAGACCTGGCATGAAGGCTACTGAAAGGCAGAATCTCTCTAAAAAGTACCTTCTGATTCTTGCTCAGCAGCACAAATCACATACCATGGACTGTCAGGACACCTTCCTCTATTATATCTTATTTTTCTTGGGGTATAACATACATAAGGTAAAGTCCCCTAATCTTAAGGTATAGCTCGATGAATTTGTGCCAGTGTAATCACCAAGCAAATTAAGATATAGACCTTTTCCAGCATCCCAAAAAAGTCCCTCTTGCTCCTTTCCCATCTCTAGTCCCCTCCCACCAACCCAGGTAACTACTATTCTGATTTCTATCACCACAGATCAGTGTTGCCTGCCCTTGAACTTTATATATGAATGGAATCATATAATATACTAATTTTTTTCTGGATTCTTTTAGTCCACATACTGTACGTGACATTAATCCATATATCACATGTCAGTATATTATACTTTTAGATCTATAACATAGTATTCTGTCGGATGAATGTGCCATAATTTATCAGTTCTCTGGGTTTTTAAAAATTTATTTACTTGAGAGAGCACAAAAGGAGAGGGAGAAGCAGACCCCCACTGAGCAAGGAGCTCAATGCGGGGCTCGATCCCAGGACCCTGGATCATGACCTGAGCCGAAGGCAGACGCTTAACTGACTGAGCCACTCAGGCACCCCTATCAGTTCTTGTTAATGGACATTGAGCTATTTGCAGTTTAAGCTCTAAATAAATCTGCTATGAAAATTCTTGCATGAGTATTTTTGTAGACATAGGCACTCATTTCTCTTAGAATGAATACCTAGCAGTGGAAATTCTAGGTCACAGCTTAGGTGTTTGTTCAGTTTAGAAGAAACTGCAGGTTTTCAGAAATGGCTGTACCAATTCCCACTCTCATCAGCTATATACAAGAATTTCAGTTGCTTCATGTCCTTGCCTCCACTCTGAGACTCCTCTTTTCTTCCAGTGTTAGATATCGGGTGTGTCTGGCATGGATGCATTGACCCCTCAGCCCACAAGCAGCAAGACGGAGAGAGGCCACATCCAGCTTGTTTCTTAGCTGGGGGAGGAATGGCCATCTTGACATGACTGTGACTCTAGGAACTGGGGTGGCCATCTTATGACCATGAGCATGAAACCATCATAAGGACAGCAGAGCAGAGATGAAATAAACCTGGGAGATAGAATGTGCCTGATGACACTGTCAAGCCACTCGATTAATCTGCCATTGGGTGGCAGCCTACTTATTTTTTAAGCTAATTGATTTGGGGGTTTTTGTGGGTTTTGTGGACTTACAACACAAAGGATACAGTCCATAAGCCCCCCCCCCTTGTAACCAAACCCAGTGGTGCCATTTCTGTCCTCTACAGGAGTCAGCCCCACTAAGCACTTTCTCCTTCTTGAAACCTTCTCTCTGGGATCCCATGCTCACCTGGTCTTCCTCCTATCCCTCTGTTCCCTGCTTCTCAGCCTCCTTTCTTAGCTCCTCCTCTGTCTACGTTTCTTTTAAATCTACCTTCCCTCCCTTGGGATCTCATCCAGCACCATGATTTCATCCATCACTGTGTGCCGATGCTACCCAGACACGAATCTCCGGCCCAGACCTCTCTTCTGAGCTTATCTCATATAAAAATGCCTATTGACCCTCTCCACCTAGACTTTGCCCAGGCATTTCAAACTTGCCTTCTCAAAGCCAAACTCTGTATCTTCCCCCTCAATTTGATCCTTCTTCAAGCTTTACCACTTTAGTGAAGGGCTCAAGACAAAAACCTAGATGTTCTTGCCATTACCTTAGCACACATCCACATCCACTCTTTCATCCTTTATTTCTCCACCTCCCCAAACCACCACCCCGAGTCATCATCACTTTGTAGCTAGAAAGCTGCAATAACCTTCTAACTGGTCCCCCCACACCTGTTCCCAAGTGTCCTCCAAGCCATGCAACCAGGGTAGCCTTTCAGAAATCCAAATTTGTTATCATTCCTCTGATGAAAATGGCTTATTACTCTCAAGATAAAATCCAAATTCATTTGGTAGCGCTACCTGCACTACTCCTTGCTCACCCCCACCCTGCTCCTTCCCACCTCATCTGGGACAAGTGGTTCTTTCTGCTATAACATTTCCCCACTCACTCTTGCCCTGCACAACTCCTAATTGTCCTTAGTTTCTCAATCTAAATGTCAGCTTCTCAAGGAGTATCCACCCTCACCCCTTACCCCATGTTAGGACCCCATTCATTTTTCATAACCCTCCTTACGTTCTCCCACTACACTTCCCATGCTGCATAATTATATATTGATTTGATTAATATTAACAGTCATTATTTGCTGACTCTCGTTCCTCCGCCCCTTCGCTTTCCCCCCACTAGACTGGCAGAGGCTTGCCACCCTCCACTCCACCCTCCTGCCTTTAGCGCTGCACTTACAGGTAGTAAGCGCTCAAGGAATGCGCTTAATGGGCTAATAAACGATTCCTGACTCGTTCAATCCCCATAACAACTCTATGAGGTAAGCATTTCATCAGACCTAGGGAAGCTGAGAGTCGGGGTGGGCAAGTTGCCCAAGGTACAGGGAAAGGGGAGGAGTCAGGTCCTAAGTTCTGAACCCGATTTCTCCGCTCCTGAACTTTGGCCCCTTTGTGAAAGGGCCAGGGAGAGGGTGGACTTTGAGCCACGAGGTTTGCCACGGATGACACAGGGGATCCACGCAGGGAACCGGAATCAAGAGCTCACCTACGAAGACTAAGGTACGCCCCCTCGGCGCTCCATGAGTAAGGATCACAATCTGCTGCATATGCATGAGGGGACCATGAGGCCGTGATTCGGGACTACCCGATATGCGCCTGATTAAAAATTCTTCGGGCTTGAAGACTTGAGAGCCCCCTCAGTTCCTCACAGACACATAGAAAATTTTCGAGGGCGCATCTGAGGCGAACATTGCGGGATATCTGGCAAAGACGACCCTAATCTGGGGTTTATGATCAGGCGTCTTCTGGGGGCAGCCCAATGCCAGGAGGGGTCCTCGGTCTGCTCCCCTAGAAGACGAAGGGGGCGTCTCCCCGGCTTCCTGCGGCGTCGGTGGCGAGCTGAGGTGGAGGCAGGCTGCGGCAGCGAAGGCGACAGTGGCGGCGGCGCCATGGCAGGGCTCGCAGGTACCGTGGCGTCGGCCCCCTGGGGACGGGATGAGAGGCCCTCAGTGTGGCGGCGCCGCCATGTTGTCCCTTCGGGGTCACCTTAAGGCGTGCCCGGTCCCTTTCTGGGGTTTTCCTTCCGCGCACCCAGGGGGCCACCCCTGTCCGGTGTCACGTGATTGCCCTGTGTGGCCCCAGCCTGGGCCTTGGGGGCCCTTCCGCGGCCCGAGGGCGAGTCACCGGACCCCTGGGTCTCGTTCTGGCCTCCAAGGTCAGTGCTCGCCTGTCTGTTCCCGGGCCGGGACAGGCTGAGTCGGGGAGCGCGGGGCTGAGGGGCGCGACTGCCACCTCTTCGGCCCTGGGGCCCATGGCAGGGGGCCCAGCTTCTGAGAGTCCTGTTACTCTGTCCCCGCTACTTCAGTCGCATTTTTTAAATCAGAAGGGGCGTGGGTGAGTGGGGCGAAAGGGGGTCTCCCGCCCCAGGCACCCGCTTTGGTGTCTAAGGTGATGGGGTCATAGGTTGACGCTCTGCTTTGAGTCGCGAGTGTTTCTTACTCTCTCGTAACTTTACATCAAGTCTGGACACCCGTTTCCTTCCCTCCAGTATATATGGGGAGTGGCCTTCAAGGCCAGCTGAAGGAACGGAATGCCTGGCACACCAATGGCCTAGAAAGAAGAATGGGGGATGGGGAACAGTTCTTTATCCTTACCCCTTCCAAACCTTCTGTATGTTCCTTCCAGGCCTCCGTGTCCCTTTTCAACGCTAAATGTTGGGACAGACTGGGGTCTGTCCTAGGGAGGAAATGATCTTTCTGTTTATAGGTTCGGATCGTGTTTTATCCCTTTCAGGGAGCTGGTGTGTTGGGAACAGCTTCTGTTTGCCCTGCCTGACATGGTCCAACCATCCCCTCAGCCTTCTGGACAGCAACACCAAAGCCAGGACAAAAAAAAAAAAAAAAGTTCCAGCTTAAGTGCTAATGCCAAGTGTTAGATCTTGTTTATTTGTTTGTTTTAAATCAGAGACTAACCTCAAGCAAATCTGTTAAAAGATTCAGAGCCCTGGTCAGTTTCCTGTGACCAGATCAATTCCGGATCTGTAATTGGTCTTGTTAGAATTGCTGCCAAAAACAGTTTAACCTTTTATCTGTAATATGTTGTTTCAAAGAGGAATCTGGAAGTCTGGGTTTGGCTGTCTTTTTTTGTTGTTCTCTTATCTTTGAAACATATGCATTCCATTTCAAGCCTGTCACTGTGTGCTATACCAAGGACCATGTGTTGCCTGCCTTTTTGACTTCCTGTTCTGGGAATGCTCAGGAATCTGGATCCTGCTGGGGTATGGGCCCTGTTGGGAGGGAGAAGGGGTGGAGGGGAGGGTGAACAGGATCATTCCCAGAGAAGATGGTGACATGTCTCTGGGGCATATAGAGGAAGTCAGAGATCACCAGGGAAAACGAGACTGTTGTTAGACTAATGTTTTGTGTGTTGTGTGCGGTTTGTGCACTTTTAAATCTCTGGGGGTAAAACTAACTGCAAATTCAGAATCTCACTTTAGGGTGCTGGCTCCTGAGTAGATACAAGTTTGAAAATAGATATGTAGCACATGGCTCACAGCAAACCTGCTCCCTCATCCAATGCAGGTGTAATAAGCTGTTGCTGTCCTGCAGCTGAAGCTTAAGAAGCTTGGCCCCCCACCTCTTCCTTCAGTCACAATCCAAATACTCCACAGATAGAGATAGCAGTGTCACATGGCACCCCACACCTCTGAAAGTCATGGTACCTACCCCCCCACCCCCCCTTGGAGCTTAACTGGTTAGGCTGAGACACTGACCTCCTTCTTGGAGCATTAGTGCCAAAAGTCTTGTCTTTCCAAGGCCATTCCAATCCCCGCACAACTCATCTGCTATATCCTTGGTTTTACAGGGGCAAAGCCTTTTGGGGGTGGTAGAGACAGTTTAGGAAAAAGGGAGGCCTGTGGACTAAGGGCCTGCAATAAAATTCTAGTCATTTTTAACTTCTGCCATTGCTCTCTATCAGAATAAAATGTTTTAATGGCACTGCTTCTGGAAAAATTTTTATAAACAAGGTGTGTTTGGACCAGACTTCTAGGCACCACACAGGAATAGAAAGTGGACGCATTCCTTCTGCCTTCTCCAGTGGGTTGTTTGCTGCCAGAACATGAGGGTTTGGGGATGAGGGATGAAAGTGGGGGAGTGGACACTGCACACTCAAACCCACCCATGTGGATGCAGGCCACCAGGACAGCCCTTGCCTGGAAGTCTGTCATCTCACCATGCCACTTGGATGGATGGGTGGATGGAGAAGCCCCGCAGATGGGCTTTGCCAAGATTATCTGGAAAGCCCTGGGGCTGCCAGCAGCCTCCTGCCTTTTAAAGGGGGTACAGGAGGCTAAGGGGAGCATGCTCTGTCCAGAACAGCCAGACCCTTCCATACCTGTCTATCTGAACTCAGCTCCCTTATAACTGGGCTGAGGTTACAGCATGTGGGACAGTGGGACTGTGGGCATACCCCTTGAAGGCTCTGAGGTGAGGCAGTCTTCATTGAGAACACATGTTGAAACGTTCACGGTTCTGTGGGCTTAGTGTGGAAAACCACAGCAACTCCCAGTCTTGAGGCCTGCCAAGAAATGGCTTCAGAAGGGAGGTGTGGGCATTGCCTGCTGATGAGTCACCCTGGGGCAAGAGGAGACCCACCTCACCTTCAGGCTAAAGTAGAAGCTGGAGCCACCCAGCCTAAGGAAGATGGGAGTCTCTGATTACACATCCTCACCCCAGTTCCCATGGGTCCTGATGGCCACTTTGATGGCAGAATGTTTCTAGTATCCTGGAGTTCACTGGGATCTTAGCAGCGCTTTTATAGAGGGGAACTGAAGGTGGGGGGTAGGAGATGACCTAGCCAGTTTCCCTGGGCTGATTGATGACAAAGCCCAGTACCAGAACTGAGGTCTGTACCCTCTCCCCCCATAATTCTCTGATGCCGTGCTAAAGATATAGGTACCTCTGGAGGTGCCGGCAGTGGGGTTTAGAAACTTCAGGGGTTGCTTAGAGGAGGGGAAATATCAGGCTCAGGGGGCAAGGTGCTTTGTGCTCCAGAAGTGTTTGCAGCAACTGTGACTAAGGGATTTGAGGAAGTGGCAGAGAGATTTATGGCCCTCCAAATCCTCCCTTGGTGTTGACCCAGGAACAGGTGTGTAGTGACAGGGACACATTACGCCAGAGACGAGGCTGAACAGGCGGCAGGGCCATTTGGTGAGGCAGTCAGCTAACCATGTGAAAGGAGTCCTGACTCAAGAGTGAAAGAGGGGAGAAAGAAGTCAGGAGCTGAACAGCCAGCCCACCCGCCCACCTACCCTGACATGGCAGGAGAGAGCCCAGGGCCAGGGACCTGGTAAGCACCCCTAAGAATATTGAGGCTAATGCCAGAAGTGGAGAACCCACTAATGGGGAGAGCTAGAGAGAGGTTCCCAGGTGTCGGGGAGGAGACCTGGAGAGTACTAAGGCAGGGCAGAATGCCCTTGTAGTGGTCCTGGTAGGGGTTATAGGGCCTGGAGGGATAAGCTGGGCAGAGGAGGCACCACACCACACCTCTTATCCGATACTCATTATCAGCCAGTGCCCACCCTGCCCAGTGCTCATTTCCTTGGGGTTCCTAGATGGAGCTAAAGCTTTGTGTTCTGAAGCCCTGAATCACTTCCTTGGTCTCTAGTACCCCATCTTGAGGGTTATTCCCACCTTTCTTGCCTTCTCTCATCTTTCCTGCCAAGGTCCCTTATTCCAGGACAAGTGAAGGCATCCACCCCTCTGGGGAGGGTAAGGGGTCCTTTATTCTGAGACCACAAAAGATGTAGACGTTTCTTTTTGGGGTGGGGAAGTGTTCCTTTATCTCTCAGAATAGTGCTAAGTGAAGATGGAACTGGGTGTGTGAGCGTCCCAGCTTATTTCCCCTTTGTTCCCCTGCCCCAACAACGGTGCACCAGCCCAGTCTTAAGGAGTATGTGTTGAAGCCGTGAAAGAAGTCACAAGAGACAGCTTTTTGGTGCACCTCCACCACCCCGCAGGGTCCTGGGACACGGTGCGAGATGGGGGAGGTACTGGTTTTTTATTTTTTTGTAGAGGTGGTCCCTGTCCTCCAGGAGCTTACAATCTAGCTGGGGAGACACAACTAATGCACACTTATACAATCAGTACAATTAGCGATTACCACAATATTGACCACAACTGCGTGAGACCAGGGAAAGCAAGATCAGTGAGGGGCTGGGGGCTTGGAGAAGGTGTTTTAGTGAAGATGGGATCATTTACTGGTTGAATAGGTCCAAATTGAGTGACACATTTCTTTGGGTTGACTCAGGAGGCAGTGGTGGGGGGAAGGGGATTGAGGGAGCAAAGGCAGCAAGGCTGGAATGCACGTGTTGGCGAGGGACAGTGAGCGGGCCCCACTCTGTTTCTTACCCCTCCTCCCTCACTCTCGCCCTCAAGTCCCGCCACAGAGGCACGCAGCTGGCGCCTTGTCTGCTGCATCGGGGTTCAGGGCTTCGGCTGGTGATGCTGGAATGTCCATTCTGCTGGCTGGTGCGGTTGTCTGGATCTCTGTGGTGGGGCCTGTTGGCATGGCCGTGGCTGCGGGGCTGGGATGGCACTGTCCCGACTTGTTCCAGATCAGAATGCATTGCCTGTGCCCAGATCTCGGGGGTATGCTCCCCCCACCCCCCCTCTTCCCTCTACCCCGCCCAACAGTCGGAGGGGTGCAAAGGGGTTTGGAAGGGATCTGGTATTGTCATCATTGTCGGTGCTGCTTCTCCCGGGGCCTACCGGCCCCTCACTGACCTTGGCAAATGCTCCTCTGGCGAGAGAGCACAGGGGACCCCCCATTCCTGCGCGGCACTGGCTCCCATGCTGGCCGAGAAGCACAGGAGCACCTGGTGACAAGGCCGCCCAGGGCTGGGGGCTGGGGCCTCAGTTGGGGGCTCGCTGCCGGCGCTCTCCCAGCACCTGCCGCCCGGTCCTCGACACCGTGTACGCCAGCTTCTGCAGGGAGTACCTGAACACCTGCAGCGAGAGACCCGGGACCTGCCCTTAGAGGCAGGCACCCGCAGCCAGTCTGCAGCGCTGCCGTGCCCGCCCCCACCCCACCCCCTGCCCCGCCTGCCGGTCGGACTTAAGAGAGGCAGGCGCGGGCGCAGCTTGTCCACGAGTCAGGGCAGCTGGAGCTTTTCCAACTGTGCTGAAGGCTGCATGGCAGCAAGCTGATTGGACCCACAACTTAGGTATACCTCACTTCTCGCAATGGGCTGTGTCCCTGGAGGATTTCGAAAAGCGAATCCTACCCAGTAAATGCAGCATTCCAGGAACACCTTGAAGGAAATATGCGATTCCTTTGGCAAAGGATTCCTTTAGCAGGGAAGTCTTCCTGCAAGGGGTGCTTTTAGGGTAAATGATCTCATGGGCAAAGTGCTTTCTTCTGATTTATTTTTACAAAGCACTCTGCCTCTATTTGATTTTTTTTTTTTTAACAAAGCGAATTGTCAAAATTGGAAGCGCTTTTTTTCTCCCATTTTTCCTGCAAAGAACCTTTTCTAATTGTTTGCTTCAAAGCGCTTTTTATCCGATTCATTTTTTTTCTGTTAGCTCCTTTGTCTAATTTTTTCTGCAATGCGCCTTTTATCTAATGCATTTTTTTCTGCCAAGTGCTTTTGCCTGATTTATTTTTCCTGCAATGCGCATTTTCTCTAATTCATTTTTTCCCCGCAAATTACTTTTCTCTAATTCGTTGTGGGTTTTTATGAAGTGCTTTTTTTTTTTCCTGAGAAGTGTCTTTTTCTAACTTATTTTTGGTTCCACCTTCGCAAGCGCTATATATATATTGTTTTAAAGAAATTTCCCCGCAATGCGCAATTTTTTAAGGCAGAAAATTTTGCTATGCGAGCGTAAAGTCTCTTCGCAAAACAGAAGTGCCCCGCCTCCCTCCTGGGGTAGAGCCTGGGGTGTAGCGGGTTTTTCTTACCGCGTTGGTCGCTAAGAGCCTCGGCGATCGTCAGCGGCTGGCGCCCGCCGCGCCCCAACTCTTTGTTCCCGGCCGGGCGCGGGCGCACTGGGAAGGGTCTGCGCGAGGAGGAGGGCGCAGGGAACGCGCGGGGGCACGCGGTGCCGACCGCGGCACTCAGGCAAGCAGGGATCGCGGCAATAGGATAGGAAGGGGCCGGGAGGCGACAATTGCGACGTGGGCCTGCCGGTTAAGGGGGCGCGCATTGGGACCCCTCGCCCACCCGGACCCTGGGCACACTTACCTGCAGCAGCACGCGGAAAATGTACCAGCCGATGATGAGCAGCTCAGCTGAGGCTGCCGCCACTGCCGCCATGGTTCCAAGAGCGGTGGTTGAGTGGTTGAGAGCGAGCGTGGTTCGGCAAAGTCCGCCGATCTCTCGGAGTCCGCTGTTGGGCGCACTGCCGCAGCCGCGGTGGCCGCGCCTTAAGTATCCGCCCGCCACCCAAGTGCGCATGCGCGTTTGGGGGTGTCCATTGAGGAGGGGTGGCCGGGGGCGCTCCTTATTCGCCAGCAGAGGAAAAAATAATCAATCTGCTCTTTCCACACCGACCCCCGCCTCCTGAGTTCCATCTTAGCCCCTTTCCAGAAGATTCCGCTGTGCCCGCTTTTGAATTTTAGTGTAAAATGGAGGGGAACTGCAACTCTTGAGTAGAGCAAAGGGCTGGAGTAGGGGGTGCACGCCTTTTGGCACGGAACTCCTCGGAGCTGTGGCCTGCAAATCCAAGCCCAGTGTCCAGTGGCACACCAGGCCCCCACCTTGGGCACGGGTGGAAAACCAGGAAAACCCAACTTAGGGATCATCTGCCCCGCAGAGCAAAAAAAAAAAAAAAAAAGTGTCCCTTCCCGGAGCCTTGGCTTCATAGGCCCCTGGTCAGTACTCTTACTCTGGTATTTGATGTGCTGTAAGCCCGTGTCCTCTGCTTCCCGAGAGTCCCTGAGCACGGAACTTTTCTCTGATTCTTTGCATCCCGCTTCTTACGGTTACTACCACGGTGACGATTGAAAGGAACAGAGCCAGGGCACTGAGCTCTAGGCGCAAAAGTGGTAGTCACCGGGTATCTACCCTGTGGGAGGAATGCGGGAGGGATTGGCGCCTTTGTGTGCGTGGAAAGGATGGGATGAGCTTTCCGAGAAGTGGTCGAAAAATGCTCCAGGATCATTTCTGCTGGACAGGTCTTTTCAACCTCTCTCTCCTGCTCCCCTCCCCCCAGGCCCTGGTAGGTCTTAATGCAGCCAGCGAGGTTCTTTGTGCCCGTTGCACTGGGCAGCTGGAGCTTGGAATGGGGTTTTGCTACCGCCACCAGAGGGTTGTGGCTGCCGCAGGTCCATTTCCAGGCACAGCGGGAAAGACCGGAGCGCGGTCTGCGAGCTCAGCCCCAGCGCACTGGTGGCCCGCCACTGGAGAGCACCTCTCCAGCAAGCTTCCTAGCACAGGGGCCAAATGGCATTTGCCCCTATGTGGATAGAAATTAATTTTGATTAAAAGCTCACAGAGGTCAGGTTCTGTACAGCGCCAGCAGCAGATGGAAAGTGTAAGTGATCCAAGTGAGGCCAGTTTGGATGAAGTAGCATGGTGATTTTTTTTTTCTACATTGACTTTTGAAGAAGTTGGCTGGTTTTGGCAAAATGATGCTGGGCTGCCATCTTAAAAGAAAATATTTGGTAGTGCTGCCACCGCCGCCCCGCAGAGCGTGCAAGGACCCACTGCCTGCGAGCTCCAGTTGGCAGTGAGGTGCGTTAACTCTCCCCTGAGCACCTGCTGTGACAGATACTAGATACAGAACCAAACCCTGTTCTTATTTTGTGGGGGCACAGCACGGAGCCCATGGCCATCCGGGAGCAACCACAGGGCGGTATTGTGAGGTCTGGGCCCCTTGAGGACGGGCTGCAGCCCCAGGAGGCGATACATGATCTCTGCTGGGCAGGGCCCAGGCAAAGCCAGTCCACTGTGCCAGACCTGCCCGAAGAGCCCTCTGGCTCAATTCCCTGATAAGCCCCGGGGAGATACCCCAAGAGCTTCCTGAAATGGTGATGTGGAAAGGAGTAGACTTCCATGGGTGGGCAGGGAGGAAAGGGCATTCACATTTGCTGTTGTTAACCATGATCCATTTTCCCAAATAAGTATACATTCTGTTCCTGTTTTTTTTTTTGTTTTTTGTCTGTCTGTCTGTTTTTTGTCTGTTTGTCTGTTGTGTTGACTTTTCTCTTCAGGATCCGTGCTGCCTTGGTGATCCCGGGCTGACAGCCAGAGAGCACAGCGGCTCAGCTCCTGGAGAGTGAGGGTTGAAGAAAGCGGAGGGCAGCTGCCTGCGCCCCCTGGCTCCCATTAGGTCGGTTCCTGCAGCGGTGCCCGGTGGCCTTGGTGAAGGCCCTGCCCAGCAGAGATCATGTATTGCCTCCAGTGGCTGCTGCCCGTCCTCCTCATCCCCAAGCCCCTCAACCCCGCCCTGTGGTTCAGCCACTCCATGTTCATGGGCTTCTACCTGCTCAGCTTCCTCCTGGAGCGGAAGCCTTGCACAATCTGTGCCTTGGTTTTCCTGGCAGCCCTGTTCCTCATCTGCTATAGCTGCTGGGGAAACTGTTTCCTGTACCACTGCTCTGATTCCCCGCTTCCGGAATCGGCGCACGACCCCGGCGTTGTGGGCACCTAACGGCCTGCCCAGTTAGCTTTCCAAGGAAGCAGAAGATGGGAGGGGAGGCATTGACATAGGTCATAAAGCATTGGAGTTTCAAATCCCGCAGCCCCGCGGGTGCCACATTCCTGACGGCGCCTTTCTTGGCCTGTGATGTTTTATCCTTATAATGTGAATAATGGCACTGACCGGTGCTTTTATTGTAGAGTCCTGTAGTTGTGGGTGGTCTTGTGATTGTGTGTGTTCTGTCCCCATCTCGGTCCCCCCCCCCCCCCAGGCTGGCAGGATGGTCACTCCCCTCGCCTCATTCCTGCGAGGAGTCTGCGCCCATCCTAGTCCACCGTCCCAGCATGACCTGGGCAGATAAAATGCCAGTCTTGTCACCTCTGTGACCCTTCCTTGTCAGGGTCTCTTCCCATCCCAGAATGTTACCATCCCCTCCGTCCCTGTCCTGGTTTCCCTTTAGTTCTCTCCTACCCCTTTCCTTTTTGGGGGAGCACCTGTCTAAGACAGGGCTCATTTTTGCACTTATCTCGAATTTAAAGAGATTGCTGACGCCCGAGAGCCTCGCTTTTTCATCCTTCTTTCCCTGGTCAGCAGCCCAGACAGAAACGTGTCTTGACTGTTTGTTGTCCACAAATCTGCAGTATTTTTTCCACTTCATTTTTAAGAAAGAAGTAACATATCTGTTGCTCTTTCACCTGAGTGTCTGGGCTCATGCTTACCAGCCCAGCCTCACTTTCTTTGCCCTTCCTCCTGCCTTTCTCAATTGTCCCCAGGAGGGGGGCCTCACTGTGTCTCCCGTGCATGCTCTGCAGGATTGAGGTGTGGTGTGTTCATGTAGATGTAGCAGTCCCCAGAGTGAATGGAAGAGTACTCGTGTGTTTCATAACAGCCATGATCCCCTTGATAGGTGTTTGGATGTTTTTGGTGTGCCGTGAGTGTGTGTGTGTGTGTGTGTGTATACAAATATATGTGTATATTCCTTTTAAAGAAGCTTTATCGAACGTGTTCTGATTTTGAGGTTTAGCAATAGCTAGCTATAGTAGGTGCTGCTACAGTTTTTATTTAGCATGGGGATTGCAGGGTGACCAGCACACTGGACTCCGTGGTGGTTCAGACAAGACAGAGGGGAGCGGTGGCCATCGTCCTTGTGCCAGGAGTTCCTTCAGTCCTGCGCATATAGACTGTACATTATGAAGAATACACAGGAAGACTTTGTGACTGTCACTTGCTTTTTGCTTTTTCTGCGCTTCAGTAACAAGTGTTGGCAAATGAGACTTTCTCCTGGCCCCTGCCCACTGGGGACCAGCATGGTTGTCCGTCCAGTCTCAGTCATCCATCTTTCTCTTGCCTGAGTGGGAAGGGTGGTGGGCCAGGCAGAGGACAGAACTGGAGGCAGTCCATCTAGGGAATGGGACCGTGAGGCCACACTTGTGGAACATTTGGACTGCTATTCTGGAGCTTTTATTTTCGGTGTGTTCGTTGCACAGCTGTTTGAAATGTTTAATAAAGCTTTATAAACTTTACTTTGTGGTTTTATGTGGCTGCAGTCCATTTGGGTTGTGGTGTTGGATTTCTGAGTTGGTGGGGGGCAGGGGGTAGCATGGAGGGGCTGAGTCCTTGGCGCCAGAGTACCTTAGCCTGAAAATTTGATCTGCTCTCTGGAGAGCAGATGGTGGGGTTGGGGGAGGGGAGGAGGGGGCAGGCCAGGCGGTGAACAGGAGGGAGTCTGAAAGTTTTTAGAGATGAGACATTTGTGTTTCTCAGCTCCCATGGCCTCTCGCCTGAAACTGTTTCCCTCCATAGGAGAGTTGAGTAACCGATCCCTTGACAAACAACTTGGGACAGCTGGAGCTCTAATCATCAAGGATTTTTATGGTGCTGCTTTTGAAGTAAAAATAAAGTGAAACCCCTTATGGCATTTCAAGTGGAAAAATAAATAAGACTGGCCTCCAACCAGGGGTCTTAAGGTGATGGCTGGAAGTGTGAGAGTGTGGCGGGTCCCTGTCATTGACGGGCACGTGCTCCTGTGGCTGTGACCTTTGAGACAAAGCAGGTAGCTTGTCAGGGACCTGGGCTGGGTGTCCACCTCTCACTCTCTTTTCCTTCCAGAAAACCTAACTGGAACACTGCTGTCCAAAGCACAGTGCTGTTATAAGGGTTTCTGGACATAACAGTTGCAAAAGGGCTTTGGTGATTTCATAGAAGGTCACATGTCTTATCTAGATTTTTAACTTACTGCTGTAAAGTTTTGTGTTATTTTCTCCTGCCCCTTTTAAATCTCCCCATTGTCAGTTTGTCCCTTTTCTCATTCCTAGCATTGTTGCTTGTCCATGCTTTCTCTTTCCTTGACCAAAACTTGCCAAAGAGTTATCCATTTTAAAGGTATTTTCAAAGAACTGAACTTGTATTGATTATATTTGCTGAGTATTTTCTGCCTGATCCTTTTGTGCTTTTACCTCTGAATTCTTCTTTTCTGGGTTTCTAGATATATTTCGTGGTTCAGCAAAGTCTTGACAAGCTGAAAAGTCCTACCCGTGGAAAGGAGAGTTTATTCAGCAAACATTGAGCCCCTGTACGAGGCTTGCTGGGGATTTCAGGGGCAAGACCCAGGCCTGACCCTCCAGGAGCGCATGATTCTAGCCTAGTGGGGAAGACTTAAGAAAATAGACAATTGCAAATTCCAAAAACAAGCAAACAAAAAAGGCTTTTGTGGCCCCACTCTCCTGTGGAGGCACCTGGATGATAAATGAAGCCAAGATTATTATTTTGCTCTCCCTCAGAAAGCAGCTTTCTGTCGTAGATCAAGCCTGCTTAAGTGTTACAAACAGGCCTCCTTCTGAAAGATGTGTGGCCCTTTCCAGCAGGGAGCCCCCAGCCCACTCCAAGGTGACTGCCAAATCAGCATTCTGTCTGCCCCGCAGTGCGGTGCGGCTTTCCACCTTGACCCTGCCTCCTCTTCCTGAAACGCCTTTCAGGAAAATGAAAAGTAGATACCTCTTCTGGAAAAGAGCAGGGGCACCGGGCCTTAGAAAATCACGCTCTGCAATCCCTCTGGATCCTGTGGCTCCCAGTATGAGACGGTTGCTCATGGGGTACCTGCTAACCCCAAGACCCCATGAAGCCTTGGGCTGGGCTTCTGTCAGAACTGGTCTGTACCCTGCTCTGGACCTGTTTCCTTATAGGTAAAATGTGGTCTTTGGAGCAAACAGTTCCTAGCTCTAAATACTGGGAGTCCTTCCTGGGATCTTCAGGTGCTCCTGGATACACTTGAGGAAGGTGACTGAGCTCTGGGAAGGTGGCAGTGCCCCTGCAGGACAGCCTGCTTTCTGCAGGCTGCTTTCTGCTAATGCTTTCTGCTTTAGTCAGTGTACCGTGTGAACCCAGATATGCCTCTGTCAGGAAGCCTTCCTGAACTTCGTCCCTTCCTCTTCATAGTGACTGGGTTCCTCCCACCCCTCAAGGGAACCGGCACTGTTATTCAGTCAGGGGGTACTTACCAGAATCTGTGTAGGGTCTAGGCCTGGGGGCCACACGAGGTGGATATCCCTGCCATTAGGGAGTCATCCAGGCTAGTGGGAAAGGGCATGACCTTGGGCAGACAGTCCCACCGATATGTATGAAACTATGAATTGTGGCAGATGCTATAATAGGAGTCTAAAAGGGGATCTGATGCAGGCCGGGGGAGGATTGGTGTTCAGGCTGAGACCTGAGGACAAATATAAATGTTTGAGCAGTGAAATAATACATGAGATGTTATTTCTCAGCATCTCATCAAGCATCTCTGTTCTTGAAGATAAAGAAATGGGACTGAAAGTAAAATGAAGGGCCACCAGTATCTGGCTGTCTTAGAATCAGCCCAGACGGCTTTTGGCAATAGAGGTCAGGCTGTTCAAAGCTTTGAGGACTCTGCTGGGAGATACTGAGGGGCCCAAGGCTGACATCCTGGTGGTGGGCCCCAAAACAATCCTGAGAACTCTTCAGTTTCCAGCTGACTGGAACCATCACAAACGAGGATCTGGTGGGAATAGGGGATAACCCAATCAGAACAGCATTTTTAAGGTGGGATTCTTTCAGCAAGGAATGGGGCAGCTAGCATGTGAGCAGTGAAAGCTACAGGGCTGTCAAGAAGGCCATTGCCCTGTCCAGCTCCCTGGGAACGGGGAGAAGGAGATCTCAGGCATACCAGTGGGTGGGGAGGGGAGGGCAGGAGCTGGGGAGGCTGGAGGATGGAGAAAGGTGATGGAAGGAAGGCTGCCTCCCATTGAACTGCTGCAGAAAAGGAGGCCAGAGAAGGGTTGTCACCAGTGTCCAATCCCAATCCCCCACAGCCAGTGCAAAACTTGCCCCTCACCCCCCACCCACCCCATAATGAGTGAAAGGGTCACCACTCTGAAAAGAGGGAAGAACTAAGAAGTGCTCTCCTCAGCAAGTGGTGGAAGGTGATCCTAACTCAGAGGGGCTGGTCCAACCTCTGCCCAGCACCTGCCTCCCCAGTGTCTTCCCAAAAGCCAGAAGAGGGGCAGTTTGGTCTGCCAAGCTTCAGAGAGAGAAGTCAGTAGCTTGAGAAAAACTGATTATACAGTGGGTTTGGGGAAGGGAGAAACCTGGCCAAGAAACAGCTGAAGGCTTTGTACAGAAGTCCTTGGTCTCCTTTGGGGTACTGGGACTCAAACAGTGGGAGTTGACTTGGGGAACAGTGTAGGACCAACAAACCTTGAGAGGAGAGGCTTCAGGGAGCCCCGGGTCCTATGCCCCCGCCTTTGTGACCATACCTCCCAGAGCCTGTTTCCTCACCTAGAAAATGGATATTATAATATCCACCGTAGCCTGGCTCAAGATAGAGTCTTCACAAATATTCCCTCTCTTCTGTGGCCCTCCACCTCCAGCCCCTGGGCTCAAGCCTCTTAGGGATGCGATCTGATCATCCAACTCTCCTGCTCATTCGTTCATGCCAGGAGCATTTGCCAGGCCCTGTGCCAAGCTCTGAGAAGCTGATGCAGAACCAGACCATGCCATCCTTGAGCTCAGCTCAGTGAGAGGGCGGCACCCCGGGAGTCCCATTACAGTGCCATATCTGGCCTCTCACCTCTTTTCCTGGGCAGCTGGGAATCTACACTTGGCCGGCTCACCACTTCTTCCAAAGCTAAACCCTCAGGCAATTCCCTGCCCCACACTGGTGGTTGCAGCCCTCTAAGGGGGCCTGATCCCCACCCACCTCATTTCCCATATGACTTTGCTGTCCTCTGCTCACTCTTTTCCAGGCCTCTGTTTCCCCATGGGGATGCCCGGGAGGGGACTGGACTGGAAGTCTTTAACATTTCCAAAGCCAAGGGTTAACTTCACCCTTGTTATTTCATTACCCTTGTTACTTCTTAGAGAGTGAAAGAAAGTATGTTACAATAAGCAAGTGTTTAATGAAAGGATTTTTTGCATTAAAGAATAAACTTCAAATCTATTGGGTGCAGAATCTTAGAGTCAGGGCACACTCGGGAAGGTCTTTGAGGGAGGAAGACAGACAAAGCCCGGCAGTGGCTCCCTGTTGCCTGTGCTCCCAACTTCTTAGCTTGGCCATCAACGCCCTGTGTAACCCTTGAGCGTGGGTGCTCGGTCTTTGTCCCTTGGCCAGGCACAGGCCTAACCAGACCTGGCAGGGAACCTGTGGATTGGCTGGCCAGGGGGATGGATGGAGGGATGGCCCTACTCAGTCAATCTCTTGGACTTCCTAAGGACTTAGGTGACCCAGTCCTTCCTACAAGTAAGAAAATTCAGTTTGCCTCCCAATCTCTTCTTAGCAACTCTGAAGTGACAATATTTTCCAGCCTCCAGACTAATATTTCACACACAGATATCACAGAGACTACTATTTCTCAGATGTGTGAGAAGAACCTTATAAAAGGTTCCACAGTCTGGCATCCTCCCTCTGGCAACAGGTGGCTATGAGTCACCTGTCTTCCCTGAGCCTCAGTTTCCCCATTTGTAAAATGAGGCAGTTGGACTAGATGATCTCAAGTTCTTTCCAGCTCTAGCATCGCCCTCAGATGCCCTGGTGCCTAGGGCAGTCACTGGAGAGGGGGCATGGTGACTCCAGGATCCGCTGTCAAGTCCATATCTTGGAGCATGAAAGAATCGTGGTGATGGCTGCAGCCCTCAGAAGATGAGCCTGGCAGAACTGGCTGGGAGATTTTTCCGCTGCTGGTGACATGTCCTGGCAGAGTCTGTGCAGGTAGGTTGATGCAGGTGAGGGGCAGGGTTGGGCTCTCCCTTCTCTTGTGATCCCTGAGTAATGGTTGTTTGCAGGATCAGAAGCCTCCATGACTGGTGGGTGCCAGCTAGATTCAGCCATTCATATTGGCAAAACAGTTGAAACGTCTTTTCACACACTGTCCTGGCGGGGCTTCCAGAAAGGTTTTCTGCTCTCATTCCTTGAAGTCGTCTCTGTATTTCATTGTCTGTGCCTGGATACCTACCTTCCCATACCTTCCCATAGCTTTCCAGCCCCCCATCCATGTTCTGTGAGAACATTGTGGCTCTGACGCCATAACCAGCCAGGAATGGCTTATCCCAGAGCCAGAGCCATGACAGGAAGACTTATCCAAAATTGGGGCTCTGACCATTGAAAGAAAAATATTAATCCATTTCCAGTGTCACCTCAGAGCACACATCCAAGTTCAAATCCTATTTTAAAAGGTCAGAAAGGAGATACAAGCCCATTAAAAACCAGGGAAGAGGGGCGCCTGGGTGGCTCAGTTGGTTAAGCGACTGCCTTCGGCTCAGGTCATGATCCTGGAGTCCCGGGATCGAGTCCCACATTGGGCTCCCTGCTCGGCAGGGAGTCTGCTTCTCCCTCTGACCCTCCTCCCTCTCATGCTCTCTGTCTCTCATTCTCTCTGTCTCAAATAAATAAATAAAATCTTAAAAAAAAAAACAAAAAAAAAAAAACCAGGGAAGAAAGGAATTGGATAATTAACAAGCGTCTGAATGGGGAACCCCACTAAGGTAAAAAGCAACAAAATGACATCAAGAAGGCAAAGACCAACCAATCTGACTACATCAAAACTAAGTATTTCCAGAATCAAACAATATCACAAACAGAACCAAAAAGCAATGGGTAAACTATTTGCAGATCCATAATGTGTAATAAGAACACAAGCAAAACCTTAACGGTAAAAATGCAACAGAGAAGTGTATAATTCACCTAAACCGACTTTACAGAAGAGGAAATAGAACTGACTAAAAATTTTTTGAAAAAATAATCCACTAATAACTGAAGATCACCAATAAAAAACATGAGGAGGGGCACCTAGGTGGTTCAGTTGGTTAAGCCTCCAACTCTTGGTTTTGGCTCAGGTTATGATCTCAGGATCATGGAATTGAGCCCTGCTTCAGGCTTCGTGCTGCGTGCAGAGCCTGCTTAAGATTCTCCCTCCCTCTCCCACTCCCTTGCTCACATGCTCTCTCTCTCTTAAAAGACAAAAAAAAAAAAAAAGAAATACAAGTTTTCCCCCCAACAAATTAAGGGGGGGGAGTTTAAGAATACCCGATGCTGATGAGGATACAGTGGGCCATGCACTATTATTCAGCACTAAGGGGACTGTGAATTGGCATAAACTTTTTGAAAAGTAGTATGATAGTCAAAGAGAAGAGAGAACTGAAAGTTTCAAGAAAGGGCAAGTGGCCTATGTATTTATACATTTATTGTCTTCTTTGTGTCAGGCATGGTGCTAGGTGTTAAAATATGAAGATGAATAAGCTATGGCATATCTTGGGCATATGGTCAAAGAGGTAAGACACACAGATACTAAAATGATGTGTAGTAAGAAGGCCAGAGATGTGCTTGGGACATGGACAAAGCATGGAGCAGCTGGGATGGGTGGTACAAGTGTAAGGCTTTATGGGAGTATCTGGGGGGTTCCTAGAAGAGCTGCCTGGATGAGCGGGAGTTACTCAGGCAGAGGGCAGAGACAGAAGTTAGCATCATGGATGAGCTTGTAGACAGTTCAGGGTTGCCAGAGCATGAAGTAAGAAGCAGGGGATGCAGAAGGTGGGACCAGATCACATAGTGCCATGTCTGTCTAATTCAAGAGTTGGGTCTTTTTCCTCTTGACAAGAGGGGGCCTTTGAAGCATTTTGAGCAGGCAGGTGCTGTGGTAAGATTTGTATTTTAGGGTGATTATTCTGGTTACTTGGAGACATTTGGAGGGGCAAGGGCTAATGAGATGATCGCCTTGGTCCAAGTAGAGAGGGCAAGTCCTGAATTAGGGCAGGGGCCAAGAGGATGGAGAGAAGGGAAAATTAGAAAAACCTGCTGACTGACTGATGGCTGGGTTAAAGAAAGAGTCAAGGATGCCTTCCCTGTTTCTGTCTTGGGTGACTGTGTGGATGGGAGAATACCTAAGAGAAAGGACAGACTCAGGGGCTGGAGGAGGATTGTTAAGCTCAATTTTGGACAGGTTGAGTGCAAGGTGGGCGTCCAGGTGGAGGTGGCCTATAAGGAGCTAGGCAGAGGGTTTGGATCCAGAAGGAGATTTGAACGAAAGATTTGGTTTATAACTGATTGCGATTGTAGCCATGGGCTTTGGTGAGCTGGCCCTTGGAGAAATGGCAGCTAAGAAAAGAATCCAGGCAGAGAACATCTTCCCCATGTAAGGGGTGGGCAGAGAGAAAGAAGAACCCACAAAGGCAAAAAGTCAGAAAAAGGTGGAAGAAAAGGTGGAAGAAGCACCTGGGGCCTGTGTTGGCATGCCAACCCAGGGATGTGGGGTATTTCCAGGAGGGAACACTCAGCAGAAAAAGGAGAAAAGCTAGGTAGAAAAGGACTGAGGCCTCACTGCATGGAGGGACTGGGGGCCCCTAGATCCTCACCGGAGCAGTTTCCTGTGAGAAATGCAGCAGAAGCCCCGCAAGGAGAGCGGAATAAAATGAATAAAATGAAAGGGGAAGGAAAAGCCAACAGCATGGCCACCTGTCCTGAGGAGTCTGGGATACTGGGGAGAAGTGCTAGAGTTATGATTTGGGTCAAGGAGAATCTCAGCGCTGGGCTGAGAGGAAATAAGGGTAGATAAGACAGAAGAGAGGTTGAAAGGGCTGTCACCTAATGTGCCTCCTGTCTGTAGAAATCAGAGGTGAGATCAAAGGACAAGGTCAGTAGGGAGGAAAAAGGTCCATTGGTGACCTTGACTAGAGCTACTGTCAAGTAGGAAAGTATATATGCCAGTTGGGAACCCACAGAGGAAGTGTGGGCATGTCCTGACAGGGATAGATGGAGAACTAGGGATGAGCTTAAGGAGAAGGTGCAGAGTTCACAGAGCAGGGCCAGATACTGAGCTGTGGCTGACACTTTAGGAATGGATGCAGGCAGAGGATCTGCCAAGGAGACTGAGCAGGAGGGGCTAGAGGAGAAGACCAGAAAAGTGGGGGTCCCAGAAGCCCAGGGAGGTGAGAGTTTCCACAGGTCAGGGTGGCCACTGGTGGGCCAGATGCACAGAGGTTAGGGGAGGTGAGGACATCCCCCGGACCTGGTCTTGGGGACATTTGCCACAGCAACTTTGGGGGAGGGACTAGAAGCCCACCCAGGTGGGGGATGATCCGGAGTCTGGCTGAGAAAGCAAAAGGGGGAGCTGGGGGGGACAGCAGGGCCCAGGAAGGTGCTGTGTCTTAGCTGCTGACATTTGGAGGGAGGAGGGCTATGGGAGCCGAGTTTGAAGAGCAGCGACAGGTCATGCAAGGGGCCCCTGAGCGGTGGGATTAAGTGTAGAGGTGAAAGGATTAGCCGTGTTGGTGGAAAGGGGCAAAATTAAATCATGTACATTTTACGAGGTAAGCTGATCTCCATGTTCTTCTGGAGGCTTTTGCTCTGCCCTCTGGGTACCGACTACAGCTCTAATTAGCAGTGGTTTTGTCGTGCCTCGTGTCTGGGACCATGTCTTCCTTGGGTTTTGTACCTTTCGGCACCTGGCAACAGGCAGCGAGCGAGGTAGAGGCAGAATAATTATTTTCTGCTTGAAATCAAATGTGTGAAATGGAGGTTCAGAATTCTGTTTTATCACAAAGATTTTGTGACCATTCCCAGCGAATCAGTGAACAAGGAAATACAATTCAAGGTTGAGGCTGTTGTGGATGTGAGGCTGTCTGCATCCCAGGAAATGCAAGCTGTACTCCTCTGTGGGCACAGCTCTTCATAGTTTACATGGTGGATCATTACATTTGTCTCCTTTGGTCATCACAACCCCATCCTCCCGCCCCTGGTGAGACACACAGCTACCATTAGCCCCATTTCACTTAGGAAGTCAGGACAGGCTGGAAGGAGAGAGTGAAGGGCAGTGAAGTGGATGGAAACTGGGCACCATCTTGAATGCTACGTTCACGGCCCACCAGCACATAGTGGTGATAGACATGGAATAATTCTCTTTCTTCCATATTTGAACAGAAGTCAAAATCAAGAGAGAGCCTTGGTCTAACTGGCTGAGCTCGGGCCTAGTGCCACCCTGACAGGACCCAGGTGGTGAGAAGCAGGGGCTGGAGGAGGCACATCTGTGGCTTTTGTGTGCAAGAGCAGCCCAGGTCCCACCACAGCCACATAAAATAGAGAACAGGACATTTCCATACAGGTAACAAGGGGCATTAGGAAGAATGAGGGACGCTAGAAAGCCCAAACCCCTAGACATCCAGTACAAGAAGTAACCAGCCCAGAAGCAGAGAGATCTGATAGGAAGCCATGGTCCAGATGAGGGAAGGAGGGGCCTGAACTAGACCAGTGGAAATGGACAGAAATAGATCAGAAACTTGTAGTAGCTAAAACCCAGAAATAATTGGTGTATGATTCACTATCAGGTAAGAGAGGGTGAAGATGAGGGTGATTCGTATGTGTCTGGGTGGGCCCTGGGTAGGTGGGAGGAAGGCCCCTGTATATGAGGAACACAGCATGGGGGCCAGTGTGAGGAGCCGGATGGTGGACTCAGATACAGCCAAGGGGTCAGGGTCATAGCCAGGTGGAGCCCAGCAGGCACTTGGATCCAGGGTCTGGGGCTCAGGAAGAGATTGGACTGGAAGTACTGGCCCAGGGCCATGGCCACTCAGAGAGTAATGGGAAGCCTGAGAATGAGTGAGATGGCCAGAGAGAGAATGGGACAGGGCCTAGGATAGAATCACGAGTTACAGTGACATGTGAGGAACCAGTCAAGGTGTGAGCAGGTGACAAAGGAAAGAGAAGGAAGGACCTCAGAGATGTGGACAAACAACTAGGAGAGGGGTTGCCAGGGCAACCAAAGTAGTGAGGCATTCCAAGGAGAAAGTAATCAACATTGTCAAATGCAGCAGAGAATTCTAATAAAGACAGAATTCTTTGGATTTCATGATTAGTAAGTTTTTGGTGACCTTAATAAGAGCATTTTGGGGGAGTAATGGGGCATAAACTGAACTAACATTCAGATGTGAGATTCACCAGGGAGGTGAATCTGTCACTAGGAGTCCTTTGAGGAGTCTGGAAGGAAGACTTGGAGAGGTGAAGGATTAGGGGTGGGGAGTTTGAACATAGGAAAGATGTGAGCAGGTTTATAGGCAGACATCAGCTTCCAAATGCAATAAGCATTGTTGAGTGACAAAATTTATTCATTCTACATGTTCTAATTTAGTGCCTATTATGTGCCTGGCAGTGTGCCTAGCAGCATGGATACTTGGGTAAATTAATTGAAATAGGCAGAATCCCTGTTCCCATGGAGCTTGCACGGTAGGAGAGAGAAAGACAGGAAATGAAATAATGGCACGCACCAATATACAACATGGATAGGCACTCCGAAGGAGAGAAACTAAGTGCTAGAGGGTGTCCAACAAGGGGGCCTGTCCTAGGCTGACTCCAGGAGGCTTCCCTGTGGAGGCGACACTTGAACAAAGTTGTTAAGAAGGGGAAGGAGTTAATTGGACAGAGAAAATTGGGCAAAAGCATTCCGGGCAGAGGGAACAGCCTGTGCAAAAGGAGAGGAGGTGAGACCAGAAAGGCAGGCAATGCTGGCTGAGCGGGCCCTTGGAGGCCAGGGCTGAGCTCCAGTGCACATCCTGGAGCAAGGGGAGCAGGGCTGAGATCTGCTCTGATATGTCACTCTCATCTGAGACTGGCTGTGCTATGGAGAAATCAGAAGAAGCACAGGGAGACTTAGGGAGACCAGTTAAGAAGTGTTTGTGGTCATGGTAGACAAGATTTGGACACAGTCAACATAGTCTGGTTAGTCTTGGTGCTGATGGAATGAAGTAGGGCAGGGAGAGGAGGAGGGATTCTGAATGACCCCTGCATTTCTGGCTTGCCTTACTGGTGAGGTGGCAGTGCCGTTCTCAGAACTGGAAAGTCCTAGAAAGGGACGGGGTCTATGAGGCAGACCCGAAGTCTGGTGCTACACAGCTGAGACATCCAAGTGGAGATGGGGAGGAAGTGGCTGAATACATATATACCCAGAGCACAGAGTGAGAAATTACAGAGATGAACTCAGAGCTCCTGAGGGATCCGAAATGTGAATTAGAGTAGTGTCTGGGTTCTGGAACATTCTGAGGCTATGAAGGGTGGCTGAGGAAGAGGAGGCCTGAAACAGAGCCCGAGAAGTACCAACACTTGGGAGCCTAAAAGGAAAGAAGAATCCTCCTAGGGCACTGAAGAGAAAGGGCCAGAGAGTCTTTCAGCAGAAAGATGACGTGGTTAGCAGTGAGTATGTGCAGAGATGTCAGAGAGGACGGGGCTGATCCACGGACCCCTCCGGTGTGCAACTGCTCAATCACCATGGTGGCCCTGCTGATTGGCACCCACCAGGGCCTGTGCTCTGAGACCTTTTGGGGACCTTGAGTGAGGCAGCTTGGGTGGAGGTCAATTAAGGAAGAGGAAGCAAAGTCTAAGGCCTTTTCATTTTAATATTAAAGGAAAGAGCAATGCTGGCATATGAATATTCTGAGGGAAGCAAGCCTGAGTGATGAAGCGATTAAGGGTGGAGACAATTAGTGTGAAATGAGCTCCCAAAGGGACTGGGATCAAGTGTAGAGGTGGATAAATTCGTTTGGGGCAATAATGTGTATCGGACTGAATGGGGCAAAATTAAATTATTTACCTTTTAGGGAGTGACTCGATCTCCATGTTCTTTGGGGAGCTTTTATCTGACCTGTGTACTGACTTCAGTGCTAATTAGATCAGTTTTATCCTGTCTCGTGGCCAGGATTGTGTCTTATTTTTTGTGTTTCTCAGCACCTAGCTGACAGGCGGTAAGCTCTTTGGGTGCTGAATCGGTATTTTCTGCCTTGGAATCAAATATCTGAAATCAACACTCGAACTTTCTGACCAAAAAGAATCTATGACAATTCTCCAGAAGTTACAATGCAGGAAAGAACTGGGGCATTAAGTCACGAGTGGGAGGGGTTTGGGTGAGTGGAGGAGCCAGCTCCCCTCATCCTTGTAAGCTCCATACCATTTGTGCATGTTCACATTCATCATCCCAAGTGAACTTCACGTCCCCCCCACGAGATAAAGCGTGACCCAGTGTCATCGAGGAGGAAACAGAAGCCAGAGGAGGAAGAGCCTTGCTGACGCAGAGCACAAGTGGCGGGAGCTAGGTTCAGACCGCAGTGCATCTAGTCTAACAGTCCTGCCCAGAACCAGGCTGAGCTGGAGAGAAAGAGAAAGAGAGGGGGTCCGGGAGGTGGAGGAGGAGATGCTCCGCGGGCATGCGCAGAAGGGTGGAGGCGCAGTCCAACTCCGGACCTCCCGGATATTAAAGCACCAAATCCAGCCGCAGCGATGAAATCTCGGGTGCTACCACAGGAGAGCGGGTGGTGCTCTTGTTTGAGCCTCCCCACCGCATGAATGATATGTACATTCTCTATTTGCGTCTCAAACTTCTGTATTTTAAAAAATTTAAGTCTTTAACCCATCTGAAATGTATTTTTTGCGTATGGTGTGACCCAGAGATCTGATCTGATCTTTTTCCAGATGGATAACCAGCTTGCTAAGCACCATTTATTGTCCCAACACCATCTTTTCTCCCAATTCCCTATGTCTAGACTCTATTCAGATCTGTTGATCTATTTGTCTACTTCTGGGCCAATACCAGACTTTAATGAGCAGAGCTTTCTCTTATTGCCTGATAAGGTAAGTACCCCTCCCTCCCTGGCCTTTTGTTCTTTTTAAAAATTACTTTGGTCATATTGCCCATTTACTTTTTCATATACATTTTAGAATCAGCTTATCAAAGTTCCATGAAAAAAATTTTATTGGAGTTTTGAGTGGGATTGCATTGAAGGGAAGAGGAACACCTCTAGGTTACCAGTTCTTCTCATCTGTGAACATGGTATCTGTCTCCATTTAATCAGGGCCTTATCTCTTGGGTTTGATTTTTAATGCCTTTTAATAAAACTCAGCCACTTTTGCCATAAAGGTTTTTCACATATCTTAATAGGTTTATTCCTGAGTACCTTATCAGTTTTGTTGCTTTTGCAAGTGGAAGAAGTTTTCCTTTTCTCTTTTGGCTTTCCAAATTTTAGTCAATTTACTAATCACCATGCTTCATTCACAGACACACTCCGAGTAAATGTGCTTTGTCCCTGGGCACATAAATGAGAACACAGCACACATGTAAAGCAGAGCTAATTGGCTAGAAACGAATTAGAATTTTTGAATTAAATTTTAATTATACAAGTAATACATGAACACATTTTCCTTTAAATAAAATTAGAGTGTTACAGATAAAGTCTCTGCTGGATTCCCCCGCCCCGCCCCATCTCTGCCTCAGGCCCCTCCCCTCCTTTAGAGGTAGGGTAGCTGCTGCTCTTTGGCTTTTTGCTGTTTGTTTAAAATGTTTTCTTATGCCCATTGAAACACATCTTCTGTTCTCTTTTTGTGTGTGTTTGTCTGCACAGACATGGTGTGTACACACTGGAGGTGTTGCTCTCAGCTTAGTGTACCCTACAAGACTCCTGGTGTAGCTTGTTGCAGCTCGAGACTGGTGGCCATAACCCATTACACCCCGTGTGATTTCCTTGTTTCCCATTCACTGACTGCTAGAATGTTTCCAGTGCCATTCCATTGAGACGCACCTCCAACAGCATCCTTGTACATTGCCCGTTTTACACATGTACAAGTGTTTCTCTGGGACAGATAGTCAAAAATGGAATTGATGGGTCACAGGGTATATACATCTTTAATTCTAATAGAAACTGCTAAAATGTTCTCCAAAGTGCCTTACTAATGTAATCTCCTGCCAGCAGCGTATAAGCATCCATTTCCCCAGACCATTTCCAAGTTTTACATTTTTAACCAGTCTGATGAGTGAAAAATAGTATTTTGTTTTAGTTTGAATTTTTCTGAATTACCTACAAGACTGAAGTCTTCATGTGTTTACTGTCCATTTATATTTCCTCCTCTGGATTGCTTGTCCATATCCTTTGCCTATTTTTTAAGGTTGTTTTTTGTTTTGTCTTTTTGCTATTGATTTTTAGGAGTTCTTTATGTATTTTGAATACTTATACTTTGTTATGTATATTGCAAGTGTTTTCTGCATTGTGATTCTTGTCATTTAATTATATGGTATCTTTTGTCCTAGAGAAATTTTAAATTTGATATAATAATCAAATTTATCAATCTGTTACATCTTTTTTACAGTCTTATTTATGAAAACCTTTGCTATATGAAGGTCATAAGCATTTCCTTCTCTAAAATCTATAGTTTACATATACATATATATTTAAGCCTTTATACAAGAAATAAATTCCATGTGCATGAATCTTAGGATCTGATTTTAAATCACCCATCCCCAAATAGACAGGTAATTGTCCCCACACCACTTGTAATAATATATCATTTCTCCACTGATTTAAAATTGGTACCTTACCTGACACTAAATTCCAATGTGGGTCTATGTCAGAGCTCTTTCTGGTCCACTAATCTATTTGTCTACTCCCAAGCTTGATAATATGCTTTGCCAACTGGCAGGACAAATCCCACCCTCTTTGTTGTTTTTGCAAAATTGCCTTGGTCATCCTTGCATATTGGTCCCACCACATGAATTTTAAACCAGCCTGCCAAGTTTCAGGAAAAATTGAATTGGGATTACTTGGAGTTTCTGGATAAGTTAGAAGAAAACTGGCATCTCGGGCATGCTGAGTCTTCCTACCAGTACACGGGGCTACGTGCACCTCTCTCGGCTCTGGTCATCTCTTAGATCTTCCGAGGAAGTTTTACATTTTCCTCTGGTCAAAGTCTCACATAGTTCTTGATAAATTGATTCTTGGATTTAGTTTAGGTTTGGCGGTCACCTGAGAATGGAATCTCCTCTCCCTTTATTTGTTTGGCTCCTGTTTCTCCTTATTCCATTTCAACCCATCTACTAATCACTGTGCTTGGTTTGCAGACACACACACAAAGTAAATGTTCTTCCTCCCTGGGCACAAATATGAACATAGCCAAACACACAGAGCTGGCATAATTGGCTGAAAACAAGTGAGAATCTTTTCAAATTATACTTTAATTAAACACGCAAAGCATGAATACAGTCTCCTTTTTAAAAGTAGAACAATACGAATACAGCTAATGTTTCCTTTGGCCACCTGATATCCTGGTCCCTCCCCCCTCCATGGAAGTGACTACTGTTCCCAGTTTTATATGTTGCCTTCCATAGTAAATATGTAGTATTAATGGAGGCATTTTGAATTAATTATACCACATCGTAGGGATTATACTGTATCCTGCATTTTTCATTACCTTCATTTCATACATTTCCTTTTTCATTACATTCATTTCGTTACAGTATTACATTATTGAGATCTACCCATGTTGTTGACATACCAGCTCTTGTTCGTCCTTTTCACAGCTACGTTATACTCCTTCACATGACTGGACCATGTTTCCCCTATTCTAGCGTCCAAGACCCTGACAGGCTTTCCCCCCTATTATGAAGAATACTGATGGGAGGGGCGCCTGGGCGGCTCAGTTGGTTAACTTCCTTCTGCTCGGATCATGAGCCCAGGGTCCTGGGATTGAGCCCCACGTTGGGCTCCCTGCTCAGCGGGGAGCCTGCTTCTCCCTCGGCCTGCCTCCCCTCCACCCCCGCTTGTGCTCTCTTGAGTGCAGTCTCTCTCTCAAATAAATAAATAAAATCTTAAAAAAAAAAAAAAAAAAAGAATGCTGTTGGGAACATCTTGATACTTGCTTCATCCCGAAATGTTTCTGTAGAGTAGGTACTGAGAGTGGAACTCTGGCCTCTATGGTGTCCACTGTTATAGTTTTAATAGACATGGCCCAAGTTGGCTTCTGGAGTGGCTATGACAACTTAAACTCCCTCCACCAGTGAATGTAAATCCTTGTTTCTCCAGACCATTGCCAGCTTGTAAAGTTTCCAGATCTAATGGGTGAAAAAATGGTTTCTTCTTGGTTTAATTTGTGTTTTCCTGAGTGACTGGTCCTGCTGTAGTCTCCTCATGGCTCTCCTGGCCGTTTATGTTGTATCACGTTGGAGGTATTGTACGTGCCCCCCCACTTGTCCATCTTTCTTCTGGGTGTCCTTTTCATACTGATTTATGGGGATTCTTATGTACTCTTGATAGTACTTCCCTGTCTGCCATATGCATTATGTAGAATTCTCTACCATTCTGACCTTTGTCTTTTAACTGCAGTGTATCTCTTATTACACAACTTTTTATTGCTATGTCAAATTTATAATCTTGCCTTAAGAAGACCCTCTTTACACTAAGATCACAACCATTTTTCCTCTTTTTTTCTAAAGCTTTTATAGTTTTCTCTCTTGCATGTATATTTTACATTATTTTGCAATTTTCACATTTAAGTCTTTGTTGTATATGAAGTTTATTTTTAGTGTGATATTGGTGTTTAACTTTAATAAATTTCAAACCTGATAACCAGTGTTTTTCAGTCCATTTACTGGAAAATCTGTCATTCCTCCACTGATTTAAAATTGCTACCTTCAGGGTGCCTGGGTGGCTCAGATGGTTAAGCGTCTGCCTTCGGCTCAGGTCGTGATCCCAGGGTCCTGGGATCGAGTCCCACATCAGGCTTTCCGCTCAGCGGGGAGCCTGCTTCTCCCTCTGCCTCTCTCTCTCTCTGTCTCTTATGAATAAATAAATAAAATCTTTAAAAAAAAAAAATGCTACCTTCATCTGACACTAGATTCCAGTATGGGTCTATGTCGGAGCTCTTTCTGGTCCACTAATCTATTTGTCTACTCCCAAGCTTGATAATATGCTTTGCCAACTGGCAGGACAAATCCCACCCTCTTTGTTGTTTTTGCAAAATTGCCTTGGTCATCCTTGCATATTGGTCCCACCACATGAATGTTAAAACCAAGGTACCACAACATGAAGGTTAAAACCTGCCAAGCTTCAGGAAAAATTGAATTGGGATTATGAGTTTCTGGATAAGTTAGAAGAAATCTGGCATCTTGGGCATGCTGAGTCTTCCTACCAGTGCACGGGGCTACATGCACCTCTCTCAGCTCTGGTCATCTCTTAGGTCTTCTGGGGAAGTTTTACATTTTCCTCTGGTCGAAGTCTCGCATAGTTCTTGATAAATTGATTCTTGGATTTAGTTTAGGTTTGGCGGTCACCTGAGAATGGAATCTCCTCTCCCTTTATTTGTTTGGCCCTGTTTCTCCTTATTCCATTTCAACCCATCTACTAATCACTGTGCTTGGTTTGCAGACACACACACACAGTAAACGTTCTTCCTCCCTGGGCACAAACATATGAACATAGCAAAACACACAGAGCTGGCATAATTGGCTAAAAACAAGTGAGAATCTTTTCAAATTATACTTTAATTAAACATGCAAAGCATGAATACATTCTTCTTAAAAGTAGAATATGAATACAGCTAAAGTTTCCTTTGGTCACCCTCTGAAAGCCTAGTTTCCTACCCCCTCCACAACTTTATAGGTCTCCTTTCATAGAAATACATAGTACTGATGTAGATATTTTGAATGAATCATCCCACTTTATAAGGATTTTACTGTAAGCTGCATTTTTTCACTCAATCATATATTTTTAGGATATACTCAAATTGATGCAATGGCTCTTGCCGGTTCCTTTTAATAGCTGTATTGTATTCATTCCTCTGATTATACCACATTCTCTCTCCTCTAAGATCTGGGAACAAATGTGGTTGCTTTCTTTTCTTTCCTCCATCCTAAGCAGCGCTGCAGAAAACAGCCTTGCACATGCTAGCTCTGTAATTTTTCTCTAGGATTGAGAATGGAATTTGGGGTCTCAAGGTGTCCACATTTTTAGTTTTAACTGATACTACCAAAGTGTCCTCCATAATTTCTGTACCATTTAAACTTGCAGTAAGAGGATAGGAGAGGACTCAAATCCCATACCATAAGCAGCTGTTTTAAATATTTGCCAATCTAATGGGCAAAAAATGGAAGCATTTTTTATATTTCTGTATACCTGTTTGCAAGTGAGATTTTCCTGGGCACTGCTGTTTATATTTTCCCTTTTCTGAATTATCTGTTTATTTTTGCTCATTAAAAAAATTAGATGGTTTCTCTTTATCATATTGATTTGTGGAATTTCCTAATATAATCCAGATATTAATCTCTTGTATATACATGGCGAATATTTTCTTCCAGCTCGTCTGTTGCCTTTAACTCTTTGCAGGCTCTTTTAGACAGAAGTTATCAATTTTGACCTAATCAAATGTATCAGTCTTTTCCTTTATTCCTTTTTTTTAAGATTTTTTTAAAATTTATTTATTGAGAGAGAGAGAGAGAGAGAGAGAGCATGAGAGGGAGGAGGGTCAGAGAGAGAAGCAGACACCCTGCTGAGCAGGGAGCCCGATGCGGGACTCGATCCTGGGACTCCAGGATCATGACCTGAGCCGAAGGCAGTTGCTTAACCAACTGAACCCCCCAGGCGCCCTCCTTTATTCCTTTTATGTATACATCACATTTATGCCTTTCTCACTCCTACATTTAAATATATTGTATACTCTTTTCTAATAAATTTGCCTTTATTTGGGTCTTTCATACATCTGCAATACATTTTTATGGTTGAAATGAGGTACGATCTAACCTCTCCCTGAACGTACCACTGACTATTGCCATGCAGGAGACGGACGAGCTCATCCTTTCTCCGCTGATCCGAAGTAAAGCTCCCTCACACCCTGAGTTATGGTGTCTAGGCTGGTGTGAGGCCCCTGTTCTGTTCCACTGGTCTGTATATTCCTGTCTGTACCAGACTATTTTATCTGCTAGAGCTTTATGCTAACTTTTGATATCTCTTAAGTAAAATGCTCCATTGCATTGTGCTTCCTTTTCAATTATCTAAGCGAACTATTACTGCACATTAACTCCCCCACACGAATTTTTAAAACTGCTTGTCAAGTTCTGTGAATTTCAAGATTAATTTGGTGAAAATTGACATCAATACAATACTGAGCCTTTTCATCTGGGAGTACATTTATTCTGATCGCCTTGTGTCTCTTCAGTTAAATACTTTTCTCCATCAAGAACCTACCCATTTCCTAATGGGTTTATTCCTGTATTTTTATTGTTGTGAACGAGTTCTCTCTGCACTCCCTTTTTTGTTTTGCTTTTGCTTGCTACATTTTTAAAAAATCTACTTCCTAATCACTGTACTTCATTCACAGACACACACAAAGTAAACGTTCTTCCTCCCTGGACACAAACACGCGGCCACTGCCAAACACACAGAGCCGGCATAATTGGCTGAAAATGAATGGGAATTTTTTCAAATTAAAGTTTAATGACACAAGCGAAACATGAATACATTCCCCTTTTTGAAAAATAGAACATTGCAGATGATGCTGAAGTCCCTTTTGGTCACCCACTGCCTTCCCATTTCCTCTCTCCTCCCCAGAGGTAATCGCTGTAATGGGTTCACTGTGCACTTTGCTAGACTTTCTGAAAACTTCTAAATTCATAGATAGGTACGCACAGGAAATATATGTTAGAGTTGTCTCAAATAATGAGAATTTTGTCTTTTCCCTTCCAGTTTTCATTGATACTCAATTTTTGTATTGACCTGGATTTTATTATGGTTACAGAATAAAATGTCAGTGTTATCACCTGTCACAATGTGAAAGGAAAGATATAGAAGTCGGGAGAAAGCACTGGGAGGGGGGCAGTGAGTGGGGCTGACGGGGTGATGGGGGGAGGCAAGAGCTTCTGTGGGCTTGCAATGGAACAAAGCGTGAGGGGCAAGTGGATTTCTTAAAAATTGAAAAGATAACCAGTAGAGGTACTTTAAAACTGTGTTGGGAGAAGCAGGGATGGAAGGGAGTACTTTCTAAGTGTCCTAAAGCCTACTGTGCCATGTGGGACATCAGTGGATCTCATGAACTAGAAATAGGAGGTAGCAGATGCTGTTCAGAGAACTCTTGTAACCCAGGTTTGTCTAGGGTCTTATAAGGAAACATCTTCAGGCAGCTTCAAGGAAGTACTTTGTTTTCTGATTAAGGTGATGCACCTGGAGAACTTTCTTGGCTCTGCCCCTTCCTTTCTGCCTAGGAGATGTTGGGTGAAAATGTGATGCATGGAGGGGCACCTGGGTGGCTCAGTCACTTGAACATCCAACTCTTGATTTCAGCTCAGGTCATGATCTCAGGGTCGTGAGGTTGAGCCCCACATCGGGCTCCATGCTGGGTGGGGGGCCTGCTTGAGATTTTTCTCTCTCCCTCTGCTCCTCCTCTCTCTCTCTTTCTCTCCCTCCCTCCTCCCCGTCTTGAAAGAAAGAGAGAGAAAGAAAGAAGAAAGAAAGGAAAGAGAGAGAGAGAAAGAAAAGAAAGGAAGGAAGGAAGAAGAAAGAAAAAGAGAAAGAAAGAAAGAAAGAAAGAAAGAAAGAAAGAAAGAAAGAAAGAAAGAAAGAAAGAAAGAAAGAAAGAAA
>NW_023270374.1:28661919-28729395 GCF_011800145.1 Mirounga leonina | reverse complement strand
AAAGAAAGAAAGAAAGAAAGAAAGAAAGAAAGAAAGAAAGAAAGAAAAAGAGAAAGAAAGAAAATACGATGTGTGGAGCTCTGGCAGTCATCATGTGACCAGGAGGGGAAGGCCAGGAGATGCAGCTGTCTCCTGACTCAGAGACTGGTCCTAGAACCACTGATTTCTGTCTGGGCTTTTCATTCTCTGAAATAAATAAATGTTCTTACTCTTTAAGCCACTTTTAGGTGTTCTGTTAGATGCCGATGAAAGCGTCCTTCCTATTACAAGAGATCTAAGAGCTCTTTAGAGTTGGGGAAATGACCTCAAGGAGCAGATCACATACTCTGGGATGGGAGTTTAGGGGTGGGGAGAAGGTGGAGAAGGCTGCTCTTCATCAAAGTCCTGCCATTCTCTCGGATTTTTTTTTTAACTATGTGTATGTATTACATGGAAAGAAATAAAAAATGATTTTTTTGAACAAGTCTGATAAGTATGTTAAAATGTAACTAGTGGTTACCTCTGGTTACCTTAGGTATGTAGCAACTTTCTAAGATGTCCTCAAATTATTTCTGTAGTTAAAAAAAAGTCCAAGACCCAGGTTTTTAAGAGATGGCACATGAGAGAGGTGAATTTTGAGGCAGGGAAAGGAAGGAGCTCGGAGATGAAATCCTAGACAAAGACCTCTCACCTGGCCCTGCGAGGACTGCTACAGGCCCGGGGCACATGTGGCGCAGGAGAGCAGTGACACGTCAGGCCGGCCAGCACACACAGGGCGTCATGCTGAGGAGTTTGAGCTTTCATCCAAAGGGTAATGAGGAACCAGGGACACGCTGACGCAGAGAGATGGGTGTGAGCCCATTCTCATGTAGTCATGTTTCTTCTGTGCCAGGCAGGGAAGCTCAGCTCAAACCCGCTCAGGCAGAATGAGAACTCAGTTGACTTTTATAACCAAACCACAGGCCAGGCTGGGCCTCTAGGTCCCCTGGAGCCAGGGACTTGGCCATCAGACCCTCCCTCTTGTCTCCGGGCCACCCCATCTCATGGCCTACCAGCCTCCCTCTCTTGGGCCTGCTTCTTCCACATACTGGCACTCATGGCTACGCACGTCTCACTTCCTTCAGGTCGTGACCAAAAAGACCCAGGGGGAAGGGCAGGAGTTTGGTTAAGAGACCACACTTGAGGGCGCCTGGGTGGCTCAGTTGGTTAAGCAACTGCCTTCGGCTCAGGTCATGATCCTGGAGTGCCGGGATCAAGTCCCACATCAGGCTCCCTGCTCGGCGGGGGGTCTGCTTCTCCCTCTGACCCTCCTCCCTCTCATGCTCTCTGTCTCTCATTCTCTCTCTCGCAAATAAATAAAATCTTAAAAAAAAAAAAAAGAGAGAGACCGCACTTGAGGGCGCCTGGGTGGCTCAGTCATTAAGCGTCTGCCTTTGGCTCAGGTCCTGATCCCAGAATCCAGGGATCGAGTCCCGCATCGGGCTCCCTGCTCTGCGGGAAGCCTGCTCCTCCCTCTCCCTCTGCCCCTGCTTGTGTTCCCTCTCTTGCTGTGTTGCTCTCTGTCAAATAAATAAATAAAATCTTAAAAAAAAAAAAAAGAGGCCTCGCTTGAGTCAGTGCTTCTGGCTACTCATTCTTTTGTCCAGTTGCTCTGTCCTCAGCACCCTCGTCTGCGGACACCCACATTCATAATAACAGCACCAGCCTTATTAACACCAGAGTGTTATGAGGGTCCTGCTTGGACCTCAAAGGAGATGGTGTCTGTGAAGGGCTTCACTGGGGCCTGGCATGGAGTGAGTGCTCCATAAGTGTTAGGAGCTCTCTGTTCCCAAGTTAAAAAATCTGGGGACAGGCTCAGATTGGCCCAGCCTAAGTCAGCGGTTCAATCACCCCTGGCTAATCAGTGATGGCCAATAAGGTGAATCCCATTCAAAATAGGTTGGAACTATGGAAAGAGCCAAGATGTCCATCAACAGATGAATGGATAAAGAAGATGTGGTATATATATACAATGGAATATTATGCAGCCATCAAAAAAAATGAAATCTTGCCATTTGCAATGACGTGGATGGAACTACAGGATATTATGCTAAGCAAAATAAGTCAATCAGAGAAAGACAAGTATCATATGATCTCACTGATAAAAGGAATTTGAGAAACAAGACAGAGGATCACTGGGGAAGGGAGGAAAAAATGAAACAAGATGAAACCAGAGAGGGAGACAAACCATAAGAGACTCTTAATCTCAGGAAACAAACTGAGGGTTGCTGGAGTGGAGAGGTGTGGGAGGGATGGGGTGGCTGGGTGATGGACACTGGGGAGGGTATGTGCTATGGTGAGCGCTGTGAATTGTGTAAGACTGATGAATCACAGACCTGTACCTCTGAAACAATACATTATATGATTTAAAAAAAAAAAAAGTAGGAAGGGGAAAATAAAGGGGGGGAAATCGGAGGGGGAGACGAACCATGAGAGACTATGGACTCTGAGAAACAAACTGAGGGTTCTAGAGGGGAGGGAGGTGGGGGGATGGGTGAGCCGGTGATGGGTATTAAGGAGGGCACGTATTACAAGGAGCACTGGGTGTTCTACGCAAACAATGAATCATGGAACACTACATCAAAAACTAATGATGTAATGTATGGTGACTAACATAACATAATAAAATTAAATTTAAAAAAAAAAGGTTGGAGTACAGAGTGACTAACCAGGAGAGATGGTGCTGGTCTAGGTAAAGAAAACAATGGATGTATCCTGTTATCCCTCCGCTGTCTGCAGACAAGGCCCCATAAGCCTAGAGGGAGGGAGGGTACCTAAGAGGCCATCACAGTTGTCCCTGAGAAATGTTGCAGGCCTGAGCTAACGTGTGGCTGGAGAGCAGGTGGATTCAAGAGAGGATGTGGAGGTAGAACTAGGGAGCATGGTGCCAACCAAGCATGAGAGATGAGAGAGAATGAGAGGTTGAAGGGGGCCCCAGGTTGCTGACCCAGAAACCGCCACAAACAGAGCCTGGCCAAAGCATAGCTTTATTTCTCCAGGACTCAAGTTCGCTCTACCACCCCCGCCCCTTTCTGATCAGCAGCAAAAACTTAAACTTAGTTCAAGGTAAATGCGATCACTTCTGGGCTTGGCCTAAGTCTCTCTTAAAAAAATTCTTGGTCTACTTCCAGCTTTTCTGCTTCCCATGACTCCTTCCTTTCTCCCTGAGGGTAGTCTTTGTTCGGGGGTCTCCTATTTTGCCCTGGCACCAGGGGATACATCTGATCCTGGATGACCAGGATCTATCCACTGCCATTCACTGAGCCAAGACATCCCCCTGAGTCCTTGTCCTGACCACAAAGCATGTCCCAGTCTGCCAGTTCCACTCTCCCACTTACCACCATCCATACCTTGCTAATGGGGACACATGGGACCCAGGGGGACACCCTCAGAACTCTCAACTTCTCCAGCCCAAGCTGTGGGGGAGGGGGTGGTCTTCTGGGCAACATCATGAAGATCCAGGCAACAAGCCCTTCTACTCTTTTACTTCTTTTGGGAGATCTAGTATCTACTAATAGTGATGTTTCCATATGATTCCTCTCCTCACTAGCTGGCCAAACTTTTTTCTTTTCAGGCAGAAAGACAGCTTCTGCATTCTTCCCTATTTGCTGTTCATGACATCAATTTCAAGTTCTGAGTCCCTCGGGTTCTTTTCTCTTTACAAAAAGTCAGCAGCCTCAACCAAATGCCCTGTCTCTGCGGTAGGTTTCAAGAGACTATCTGAAGCCCTTGACTGTCTTGTTGCATTCATGCCATAACAACCCCAGTCCTCCCTCAAAGCTCCGACTGTATCAGGAGAAAGTGACCATTGCCACCATCATTTCCCGCCTTCCCTATATACACATACTATTCCTCACATCAAGAGATGGAGTCCACTTTTCCTGCCCGTGAACTTGGGCTGGCTTTAGCTGGCTTTGTTGGCCAATGGAATGTAGCAGAAGGGATGTTCTGAGACTTGTGAGACCAGGTCATCAGAAACTGTGTAGCTTCTGCACAGGACTCTTGAAATACTTGGTCTTGAGACACTTCTTTTTGCCACCCAACTGCCATGCTGTGAGAAGTCCAGCCCATGTGGTGAATCCACGTGGGGACACTCCGGTCAGCAGCCTCAGCTGTGCTCCCCATGGGTAGCCAGCTGTGTGAACAAGCAAGCGCCACTGAGCCTTGATGACTCAAGTCTGGCTGCCATCCGACTGCACCTGTGGGGAGACTTCAAGCAAGAACCACCCAGCTGAGCCCTGTCAACTCCCAGAACCATGAGAAATAATAAATTGTATTTTCTGAGCCACTAGAGTTTGGGGTCATTTCTTATGCAAAACAGTGACAGGCAAGGAAATGGGAGGGAAGCACATTGAAGAGTATATAAAAGATTATCCTACTACACAACACTTAAACGGACCATTATAATACAGTATGGTAAGTGCAATAATGGAACATAGATATACACAGAGCTTTCCAGTGGAGGTGACCACTGGTCCGACTTCTTAAAGATGAGCAAGGTAGAAGGGACAGGAAGGACATTCCAAGCAAAGGAAGCAGCACAAGCAAAGCCCCGCAAGTGAGAAGGGATCTCGCATGGCATCTAGCTGGGCATCTGGTATTCCTGGGATATGAGATCAGGAGGGGATGGGAAGAGTGAGACAGGAAGTGGACAGAGATCAGGCCCTGCAGGGCCTTGGGTGCCCCCCACATCAAGGAGTCTGGACATCATCCTGCAGTCAGTGGGTACCACTGAATGTCTTTATACCAGTGACATTTCAGATTTGTGGTTTGGGACAATCACTGTGGTAGCCAGCGTGAAGCCTAGATTTGGAAAGTGACAGTCTCTAGGTAGGGAGATGAATTAAGAGACTGTGGTCATGGTCCAGATAAGATGAGGCTTGACCTGGAACCATGACAGTGGTGGTGGGGGGTGGATGGAACCCAGAAACCCTTAGAAAATAAAGTCAGAAATGCAGGATGATTGTTGGCTATAGGGGTGAGAGCAAGGGTAGAGTGAAGGGTGACTTCTATGTGTCTTAGGGGGTGATTGTAGAAAGGTTCTTGGAATGCGGAACATGATATGTGGGCCAGTTTGAGGGGGGTAACAATGGGTTCAGTCTCAGGGCTGAGGGCTGGGGGCACAGCCAGGTGGGGCCCATCAGGCAGCTGGATCCCAAAATCTGAGGCTCAAGAAGAAATTCAACTGGAAGGGCCAACCCGGGGACAGAGGGTAATGGGAACCTCAGGAACCCATGAGATTGCCAGGGAAAGAGGGTAGGGAGAGAATAAGTGAGGGACCAGGGGCAGAATTGTGAGCTATAGTAACATTTGAGGGGCCCCAGAGGTGTGGGTGGGCAACAAAGGAGAAAGAGAAGGAAGGACCTGGGAGATGCAACAACTAAGAGAGGGGTTGCCATGGCACCCAAGGTAGTAAAGAGTTTCGGGGAGAAACTAATCAACCTGCTATATGGCCCAAGTCTCAGAAAAACAAGAAGCAAACTCCCTTGCATTTAGCAGGTGGAGGCTATTGTGAACCTTGGCAGGAAGAGTGAGGGGTAACAGCTAGTTTACAGGGGGCAATGGAGGGAATGGGTAGAGGACATACAGACACCCCCACCCCCGCTGCCCTTAGAGAAGGCTGGATGGCTAGGGCAGGAGTTGGGTGGCAACAAGAAGACTGTGGGTGATCACAGGAGGATTTTTCAAAACAAGAGACCCTAGAATTTTCTCGTTCTGAAAGAGGATGCCAGCGAAGAGGAAACGATGAAAAGAGGAATGATTTGTGAGCTGGGATCCATCCTCTGAGCCCTGCTGAAAGGAAACAAGTGGGTATGATTGGAAATGTCTCAAGAGAAGAGGGCAAGACCTGGAAAGACTCCCTTGTATGCCCTTCCCAATCCTGAAAACTTGGAGGGAAGGTGGTCTACACTGGCAAGTTCTGCAGGGTGCTTGAGACTGATAAGAAAGGGAAAAGTTGCATTGAAGTAGCTAGGAGGTCACTTGGTGACTGTTCTGGATATTCCTCATTGGCTCTTCAAGCCTTTCTCTTTCTCCATCTTGTTCTGTGCTTGGGGTGGCTGACCTCTATACCGCACCCCTCCCCCCCAGGCTCCTTGCTCCCTCTGGCTTCTCCTTGATTTTGGCCAATGGAAGAACGATTAGGGAGAGTGGAGGGAGGGGGGAAGTTTGCCCTGGCTGACTTCCTATGGGCTGTGGGTTGGCAGTGACTGCCTTCCTTTACTTATAGTCACAGGTAGGGTCCCTTTCTTAAAGTCACTGCTTTCTCTATGTGTTCTGAAAACCCACACCCTCTTCTCATCTCTTCAGGCCTAGAAGTGGTGATGGTTTCCAACTGTTGCTCCTCTGTGGGTTCTTTATCATCGCTGGAACACTGAGCCCTGCTCTGTGAATAATCCTCTCACTATACTAGTTTCAGTTAAATCCTTTTGAGCACACCACTCTCTCTCCTACCAGGGCCCTGAATGATTTGGTGAATTTGATCAGTCTAAGTGCTGGGACACACATGTAGGAGGGTGCACAATGCTGAGTAAGGACAGAGCTGGTCTCGGCCTGCATATGCTGCCAATCCCTCGAGGGAGCCAGATATTAATCAGGCATATAAAGATCTCCATAATTTCAAACTCTGATAGGTGCCATGGAGAAATCTTCCTAGATCAGAGAAGTAACATTTGATCCGAGGAATGGAAGTTCATTAGGAATGAGGAGAGCATTGCACATAAGGAAACAGCATGCGCTAAGCTCCATGGTGGGAGGGTGGTGCATTCCAGAAACCAGAAGACCATCATGGCTGTGGTGCTTATTAGAAAGAATGATTTTGAAACAAGTGAAAGGAAACTCAACTGAAAAACATTTAAACAATAAGAGATTTTTTTTTTTTTAAATGACTAAGCTAATTCTTTCTGAATCCGGTGACCTATTTCTTTTCTTTTCTTTTTTTTTTTTTTAAGATTTTATTTATTTATTTGACAGAGACACAGCGAGAGAAGGAACACAAGCAGGGGGAGTGGGAACGGGAGAAGCAGGCTTCCCACCGAGCAGGGAGCCCGATGTGGAGCTCGATCCCAGGACCCTGAGATCACGACCTGAGCCGAAGGCAGACACTTAACAGCTGAGCCACCCAGGTGCCCCAACAATAAGAGATTTATTGCCATGCATAATGAGAAGTTCCAAGGGAGGCAGCTCTAATGAAATCAAGGACCCAGGTTCTGTCCATCTCCCAGTACGTGCATTTCTATTCCCATGGTCACGAGATAGTTGCAGCCACTCCAGACATTGTGTTCATCATACTGATGTCCATAGAAGGATGAAAGAAAATGGTTCTTCCTTATGCTTCTTTTTAAAGACTAAGAAACTTTTCCCAGAAGACCCCATCACCACCACCTCTCCTTGGTCAGCTTTGCAACAAATACCCACTCATAAACCAGTCACTGTTGAGAGAAGTAGACATTGTGATTAACATAGATCAATCTATGTCACATGGAGAGTGGCTTCTGTTAGCAAGAACCAAGGAGAATGACTGTCGGGGGGAGGAGGGCATGGTGTGTCAAGAGGCTGGAGAAATCCAAGTTGATCTTTCTTTAAGACCATTGAGTGGTGTTAATAGGAGGTGGGCATAAAAAAAGATTTGTATTGTGGAACGGCCACTTGGGCTGCTCAGTGGGAGTTGGATGACTGGAGGGAAGAGTAGATTTGGAGAGACCAGTCAGCAGATAAGGGCAGCGAGAGGTGGTGGCTTGGACTGAGCATTTGCTGCTGCGAATGGAGGCATTAAGCCTTACGATGGGATGTGGTGGGTGAAGAGGAGATTCTAGGGTGACTGTCAAGTGTCTCCCACCAGAGCGGTGGTATCACCTCCTCAAAATGGGAAACACCAGATGAGGACAAATTTGGGGAAGAAAGAATAAGCATTTTAATAAAGAGAGATAATCAAGAAGAAAACAGACCAGGAGTTTCATTTGGGTCATGTTGTTGAGATATCAGATATTGGTAGACGGTTGGCCATCGGGCTCTGGAGTTCGGAGTAGAGTTCAGGACTGTAAATGATAGAGCAGTCATTAAGGAGAAAGACAGGCATGTTGGTCTAGAGCTCAAAGGCGGCTTGGACTGGACTGTCCAAGTTTGGGGAATTAGCCCCAGGAGGCAGGTATAGCTTTAGGGATGCAAGAAATTAAGGGGAAAGGTGCACAGTGAAAGAGAAGTCCAGAGACCTGAAAAAGAGGGGAAGGCAAGGAAAGAGGGGATCTCAGAAGCCCACAGGTCAGGGTGGCCACTGGTGGGCCAGATGCACAGAGGTTAGGGGAGGTGAGGACATCCCCCGGACCTGGTCTTGGGGACATTTGCCACAGCAACTTTGGGGGAGGGACCAGAAGCCCACCCAGGTGGGGGATGATCCGGAGTCTGGCTGAGAAAGCAAAAGGGGGAGCTGGGGGGGACAGTAGGGCCCAGGAAGGTGCTGTGTCTTAGCCGCTAACATTTGGAGGGAGGAGGGCTATGGGAGCCGAGTTTGAAGAGCAGCGACAGGTCATGCAAGGGGCCCCTGAGCGGTGGGATTAAGTGTAGAGGTGAAAGGATTAGCCGTGTTGGTGGAAAGGGGCAAAATTAAATCATGTACATTTTACGAGGTAAGCTGATCTCCATGTTCTTCTGGAGGCTTTTGCTCTGCCCTCTGGGTACCGACTACAGCTCTAATTAGCAGTGGTTTCGTTGTGCCTCGTGTCTGGGGCCATGTCTTCCTTGGGTTTTGTACCTTTTGGCACCTAGCAACAGGCAGCGAGCGAGGTAGAGGCAGAATAATTATTTTCTGCTTGAAATCAAATGTGTGAAATGGAGGTTCAGAAAATGTTCTTTTTAGCACAAAGACATGGGAACTCTGACGGTGTGAGGTTACAGGTAAAAGGGGCTGTTGGGGGTAGGTGGGATGGAAGGCTAGGGTATTAAAGAGTCACCAGGTGAGTTCAATGGCCAGGGACCAGGAGATGTGCTCGGAGGGCGGCGCAGGAGGAAGGGTTAGGACTCCTTCCAACGGGGGTCCAGCTCTTCACAGGAGGCAACACAGCCCACTGGCGGGGCCTCGGTCCCCCCATCCACCACCACCATCCTTTTCAGTGACCGCCATCGCCCAACCTGGAAGACACCCTTCTCGAACTCACTCAGCCTCACGGCAGCCTCTAAGACAGCTGACGCTCCCTCCTGACCTCGCCTCTCCTTGCCTCCATGACACTACGGTGACACGGGATCTCCCAGTTAACGTCTGCCCTCACTGGCCACTCCTCCTCAGCCTCCTCCCCCCACCATCTAAGTGTTGGGTTCCCTCAACACTCATGCGTGGGCGCTTTCCATCTCCCTCTATGTTCTCTCCCTGGGAGGTCACTAATGACTCCAATTTTGTGCCCCGCCTGCCTCTCTGGACTGGCACGCCTAACCACCCAGCCAACAGCTCTACCAGGAAGACTTTCAGGACAACACCCCAAATTTGCCACAGCCAATCAGAATGCTCACTTCTCCCCAGAACTTCTCTCCTCCCTTGTCTTCCGCTTTTCTACAAAGGTCCAACCTTCAACGGGTTTCCCAAACCTGGCCTTTGAGAGTTGTCCTTGACACTTCCCCGCCCTCCCCTCCCGCCCAGTCCCAGCGAATCCTGGCAGCTCAGTCTCCAGAGTCGTCCCCAGTCTGATCCTTCCCACAGCCACTGCCATCACCTGGTTCCAGCCGCCTTCCATCTTCTTTCGGCAGTGGCCTGGCAGGATTCTCCCCCTCTCAGCCCTTTGCTTGTCACACAGCAGGAAAAGCAGACTTCTTACAACCCAAGTAGGATCACGTCAGTATCGTGTATCCCAGCAGCCTTCCGTGCTTTCCCATGGTCCTTAGAACAAAATCCTGTCTCTTTCTCACAGTCCACCTGGTCTGCCTGGCCATCTGTCAGGCCCCCTGACATGCTCCAACCACTGGCCTCTGGTCGCCAGCCAATTCTTTCAGTTCCTCAGATGCACCAGCTTGTTCCTCTCCTAGAGCCTTGGCTTCTCTTGTTCCTCATCCCAGGAAGGCTCTCGCCCAACTCCCTCCTCTCAGCCTTTTGAGCTTACATGTCCCCTCAGAGAGGCCCTCCCCAGCCCCCTGTCCAGAGCAGCGCCCCAGCCCATCCCTTCCTCAACATTCTGTTCTTTTCCCTCGGGGCCCCTGTCATAAGTTCTTTGGAGTTGTCTTTTTTCCTCTGTTTTGAAGAGCTCTCCCCTAAAAGAGCCCTGCTAGAAAAATGGGTACATGTGTGAAAAAGTGGGGCCATGGGAAACCCAAGGTGAGATGCCCACAAGGAAGTTCGATGTGGGCGTCAGACGTTTGGGCAACCGAGCTGATGTGAAGGAGAGCTGCCCAGGGCTCTAACCCTGACAGATATTGCAGCATAATATAAACAAAATAACAGGTTTTTGTCTTTGTTTTTAAAGAAAGACATCTCAATGGAATAGAATAGAAAGCCCAGATGCAGATCCCTGGATATCTCCCACTGTGGCTTCTGAGAGCAGAGACATCACGAACTAATGGGGAGTGGAAGGATTTTATTAAGGATTGATTTCATTAAGTGGGGCTAGAAAATGATTTTTACCTGGGAAACAAAAAGCAATTTTTATCTCCCTTTATACGAACACCAAAATCAATGCCAGGTGATTTAAAGAGTTAAATGTAAAAAAAAAAAAGTATTACTAGCTAGAAAAAAAAAATGGAAATGATTCATTATTCAAAGTGTGATTAAGGGAGGCCATTGTGGCCTTCACAGCAATAGAGAGAATTATGATGGAAAATACAAACATAATTGACTATAGGAAATGTAAAGCTTTTCTGGGTTGAAAGTTCTCATAAATTAAACATTCACAGAGGCAGTAAGAATTTTCCCAGTGAAATGTTGGGGCAATCAAAGGCGGTAAGAGTCCATTTATAAAAGATGAAGTTCAAAAGGCAAATTCAGTTGCAAATGTTGAACTTAGTCATAATACAATAAATGTAAATAATGTAAATTCGGGTGGAGAGCTAGCAGCACTCCAGGCCCATTGAAGGAGCACTACAGAACGAGTCCCGCAGTGCTGGCTCTGTCCTGGCGGCGCACCTCTCCTACACAGCTGGTAGGCCTGGGAAGTAGCAAAACCTTTCTGGAAGGCAATTTGCTTAAGATGCGTGAAGAGCCTCGAAAGCCTCACGCTGTTTGACTTGGGAATTCCATTTCTAGGAAGCTTGTCCCAAGGAAATGATCTAAAACAATCCCCCAAGACTGGTGCGGAAAGATGTGCACTGTGGTTTGGTTTATAAAAGCAAAGAAGAGAAAAAGAAAAGAGAAGAAACTCTCAGAATCTCCAGCCCTAGGAGAATGGCTCACCAAATTATGTTTCATTCATTTAGGTGGATTATTAGACAGCCATTAAATGTAATAATTACAAAGAATGTTGACTAACACGGGGAAATGCTTAGCATATAATCAACGTAAAGGGGCGGCACAAAATTATATATATAAAAGAAGTATTTACCGTAAACAAATGCATTAAAAAAAAGACTACAAAGAAATGCACTCTTCACGTGCATTTTCACATAGCACGGTGGTGGGTGCTTGGATTCTTGTCAAGACTTTTTGTTCCTCATTCTTTAGTTATGATCCAAATTTTCTGTAATGTTCAGGTATCACTGTGTTATGGGAGCATATTTCAAAAGAACAGAAGAGAACCGGAATAGTATAATGAACAGTACACAATATCCTCGCCAACCAAGATCATGTATTACTTTCATAGTAGGAAAAGCAAGAAAAAAGAGGCAGGTCTTAAGAGACTGGTACCTGCATTGGGCAAGTTTTGAAGGTAGGGTAGGGGATGGGCTGGCAAGGAAAGAAAATGGTCCAGCCTCGGGAAGGCTGCCCCAGCGGGCCCCTTTCAAAGGACTGAGATATGGGGCCCTTCGTGCTCCTGGCGACCGATGCTCTTCATTTGAAATGCCCTTCCTAGAATATGGCAGGTTCCCTTTGGACATAGATTTGATCCTGAACTCTGAGTTGTGCAGGTCAGTGTGTCTATTCCTGACCATGCTATTGAATCATTGTTGCTTCGTCAGATGCTACCTAGTAGGGCAAATCCAGTCCTTTGACTCCTACTATGCTCCCACCGCTTGTTTTTCTTTCTCAAAATTATCTTGGCTGTTCTTGCCCATCTCCTCTTCCATATGACCTTTAGAATCAGCTTATTAAATTCCACTTAAAAATCCCGGTGGGATTTTGATTCGGAAGGCATTGAATTTGTCCATTAATTTAGAGAGAATTGACATCTTCAGCAATATCGAGTCTTCAGGACCCTAACATTTCAAGGGTGGTTGAGTCAGAGCTTCTGATTAATGAGACTGGGAAGGCTAAGTCGTCATAGAGACGGGTTAGAAACAAGGAGACGGTGTTGTCATGGAAACCAAGAGAGCCAAGCGTTTCAAGAAGGCGAGAGTGATCAACAATATCAAACCCTGCGGAGAATTCCAATAAGCCAGGGATGGAAAAACACCCACTGCAGTTGGTAATTAGGAGGTTATCGGAGCCCTCGGCGAGAGCAGTTTCTGGGGTGAGACAGAGCAGAACCCCAACTGCAGGGCCTGAGGGCGAGAGATAGTCAGCAAAGACGCCCCTTTCACAGAAGTTTGGACGATTAAGTTTAGATAATTAGAAAAGTTTCGAGGATTGTCTGGAAGCTAGAGAGTGAAGTGGTGTGGAGTCAAGAGAAAGTTTTCAGCTCAGTTCAACAGATCATTTTTGAGCACGTCGCGTGTGCTCGCTGACGGTGAGGGAGCTGGTGAGAACAAGACACGTCCCTGCCCGCACGGAGCTGATGGTCTAAGTGCGGAAGCAGACGTGAAGCGAGCAGTCACCGGGGTTCGCGGGCAGTTAACAAGGAGAATCGCAAAGGGGAGGCGTATGGGGCTGAGCGCAGCCAGGGGGCCGGGGTCAGGGCGCAGAGGAGCTGTTCCTATTTCCCAGAGGAGATCTGAAAGATGAGCATCAAGTGGGGTAAGAGCACTGTGGTCAGCACAGGCCCCCGGGGCCCTGCTGTGGGCATGGGCGGGACAGGGCCTGTTCTGGAAAGAGGGAAAGAAGGCCCGGGAGCCTGGGGCCGGTGGATAAGGGGGAAGCAGGGTCGGAAAAGGGCTGAAGAGTTGGGCAGGCCGAGAAGGTGTGGGGCTGTCTTCCGAGAATGATAGGGGGCTCTTTGGCGTTGTTTACAAATGGCAATGGCTCGTTCCCACGTGCATGTTCAAGGTGTCTCTCGAGCTGCCAGAGAGGCAAGGATTGCAGGGGTGCCGGAGGGCTGCCGGGGGATGGTCGTTCAGACCAGGGCTGGTGGTGGCTTGGGCCAGGCTGTTGATGGTGGAGTTGAAGACAACTGGAAGGACCCAGGAGCCACTGGGAGGTCAAGTCTCCAAGGCTGGAGGCTGGACTGTGGATGGGGATTAGTGCAAGGGAGCTGAGGGGCAAGACCTAGGGCGTTGGGCTGGTGTCTCTCCAAGACATGCCGGAGTCTAGTAAAGGACTGGATTTTGGACAAGAAGAGTTGTGTGCTGAGTGTGTTGAGTATGAGGTGCGTTTGGACTCCTGGATTCTGGAGCCCAGAGGAGAGCACCAGCTGGAGATGGGCACAAGGGCAGCTTCAGGCACAGGCAGGGCTCAAGGGCAGGGGAGTGTCTTGAAGCGGCTCAGGGGGTGGGTGATATTAAGGAATAGAGTATGGAGGGAATGAGCAGAGGGCGGGGGTCCCGCATTTAGGGGGTTGAGAAGGAAGGTCCAGAGTGGGGGAAGGCCAGGGGGCCATTCTCCAGGAGCCTGGGGAGGAGAGTTTCCCAAAGGACAGAGTGGCTCCCGGCAGGCCAGGGGCAAGGAGGTTTCAGGGGAGGTAAAGGCTGATCGGCTTCCCCGGGCTTGGCCTTCAGGGCCTTTTGCCAGTTTTTTACAGGGGGGTAGGGTAGGTCACGAGTGAAGGTGATCCAAGACCTGCCTACCTGTGAAGGGAGGAGAGTACATAAAGGGTGCAGAATTTTTCGCTTGGTTTTGGTTTTAGTAAAAGAGCAATATTCATATATTAATTTTCCCAGAGGAAGGCACCTGCGGGATACGAGCCATTGCAGAACAAGGGCAATTAGCTAAATGAGGCCTCGGAGGGAATGAGGCCATGTAGGTGAGAGGGGTCCACCCCGGGCAATAACATGCATCCAGCCTCCCGAGAGAGGATTCAATACTAAGCCTTTTACCGAGTAAGTTCTGTCTGAGTAACTTTCTTTCAGGGAATTTGTCTGTGACCTTTGTGACTTAACCGAGTTTCACTGTAGCAGGAATTTCATCCTGCCCATGGCCAGGACTTTGGCTTATTCATTTTGGAGTCATCCCCAGCCTGGGGCAGCCAACCGGGAGCAGAATAAATATATTCTGTGGCTTAAAATAAACTGTCAGAAATGGAAGGTCAAAATTCTTAGCCGAAAAGAGTTTGTGATCAATAGAACAATCAGACAAACACATTTTGTGTGTGTGCTAAATCCTGCAGGGGAGAATGAATGAGGGTTAGGAGAGTTGGCTGGGGCGGGGGCGAGGGGGGCTGGAATTAGGTGGTTGGCATCCTAGCCATGTAGGGCTGAAGGGATATGGGGAAAGGAAGTCTGCCCTTGGACACAGAACCAGGACAACCCACCCCAGCATGGGCTTGGATCTTTACAGTTTACACAGTGGGGTCATACAAACCTCGTGAGGCAGATAGGGGTAGGCAGCCCACTTTCCACATGAGCAGAAGAGGAAGCTGAGCCCATGTGGGGCCCCGGCTTTGGAAGACCCTGGAGGGTGTTAATGGCCAGCTCTCCGACCTCTGGCTCCAGCGACCCAGCCCCTCTGTGCCCCAGGATGAGCCCCTCCCCCCCGAAACTCCTGTTCAAAAGTTGACTGCTGCAGGAAACCAAGACCAGAATCAGAAGTAAAAGTTATAAAAGACGAAAGCACTGTGTGGGTCTTCAAGAGAAGACATTCATCAGAGGAATTCCTGGAGCTCGAGATTGCCCAACCCTCTTGGACATCAAAATATAGCTCAAGGGGCACCTGGGTGGCTCAGTCAGTTGGGCATCTGCCTTCAGCTCAGGTCATGATCCCAGGATCCTGGGATCGAGCCCTGCATCGGGCTCCCTGCTCCGCGGGGAGTCTGCTTCTCCTTCTCCCTCCCCTCGCCCTGCTTGTGCGCACTCTCTCTCAAATAAAATCATTAAAAATATGTATATAACTCAAAATGAGGCCACAGTGGCCAGGTATGGGTCCAGGCCCCAGGACTCAGACCAGCACATGGTCACAGGCAGGATACACATGCTGCTGAGCTATCCTGGCCAGAACCTTTCTTCTTCTGGACCCATCCTCACATGCCAGCGGCCAGTTCCCACAAGCTCTGCATCCTCCTCAGCTTTCCTTAGTTTCTCTGGGCCTGCCAGCGCACTCAACCCTGGGCAGGTCCTCAGTGGGCCCCCAGGCTCCCGCGGATACTCCCCGCCCCCACAAGTCCTCTCCAGGGGGTCAGCCTGTATCCTATTTTGTGTAAGCACCAGGTGGACTCAAGACTTCTGTTCTGAGGGGCTCCTGGGTGGCTCAGTCATTGGGCATCTGCCTTCCGCTCAGGTCATGATCCCAGGGTCCTGGGATCGAGCCCCACATCAGGCTCCCCGCTCCTTGGGAAGCCTGCTTTCTCTCTCCCACTCCCCCTGCTTGTGTTCCCTCTCTCACTGTGTCTCTCTCTGTCAAATAAATAAATAAAATCTTAAAAAAAAAAAAAAGACTTCTGAGATCCCCCAAACTTGTCTGGGACACCATCATATTCCTCCTTGGGACTCAGCTTAGAGGCTGGGGCATGATATTCTGCTAGGACCCAGGCAATGCCAAAGTTCTAGTCGATGCCCTTGGATTTCTCTCCTTCTACTCACAGGTTGAACATTTAGCCCCTTCATGAGGCCCAAGCTCAGACAGCATGGTGAATTGTCTTTTCCATCTACTGTCCTTGCTTAAACTCTTTGCCCCTTCCATTAACTTTGACTCCAAGCTTTGTGGTATCCAGAATCTTTCCTTTCTCAAGCCCCAACTCTTGCTCTGAAAGGCAAAGGCTCTCGTTCTGTAGGATCCCCTGTGGACGAAAGTCTGGAAAACTACCTGTGCTATCGATTTACAGAAGCCCACACAGGAGCTAGAGGCCAAGTTAGGGACTCTAATGTCATTACCCCCCAAGAGCGGTGCATCCAGGAAGCTTGTATAGTGGGGCGGGGAGTGAGGAAGAGGGAATTCCACCTGCACACAGTATAAGAGAAAAATATCACCATACCCCACACAGTTAAAAAAGGGGGCGCCCTGAAGCAGTAAGGAAGGAAGGGATTAGTCAACCAAAGATGCCGGACTGATCACTAAGCTGTTTGGAAAAGCAAATCCACTTCATTCTTCACTTCATGTCATACATCAACATCGAGTTCAGATGGATTAAAGATTTAAATTAAAAATCACACTTGAATAAAGTAGAAGTGAATATCCATCCGAAACTCGCTATGAGTATTACCTTCCCAGCTTAAAAGCAAGGGAAGCATTCAAAAAGAAGAGATAGATAAAAAAAGGTCTTAAATTTTAGATTTTATATGAAAACTGAAAACAACTTTGAGGATGTCACGTAGAGGGTTAATATCCTTGGTGTTTAAGAATCCATACAAATTGAGTTTTAAAAATTCAAATCACTGCTGGATAAATGTGAAGGGATAGGAACACTCAATTAAGAGAAGATTAATTTTTTATGGCTCATAGGTTGAACCTATTTTCCAATATCTAATTATTTTTTAAAAAGTAAATTAAAACAACAATGAGATAACACTTTTTGCCCAATACAGAGCGAAGAAAAAAATTTTAATGAGAATACCCCATGCTGGCTAGGGTGTGATGAAACAGACAATATTGCTGATGGGAATGTAAATTACTACAGCCTTTGACCCAGTAATTACACTTATGGCACTCCATCAAAAGGAAATAATCTCAAATTGACAGAGATTTATGTAGGAAGAGATACAGTGTGGCCTGTTTATAACAACAACAACAGAAACATTGAAACAACCAAAATTACCAATTATTGGGAAAATGTTAAACAAATTATTTTATATCCACTCAAACGGACTATTATTCATCAAGTAATTGTGATTTAAAAAAAAAAAAAAGCTCTGAAAAGTCCTTACAATATCAAAATGGGAAGGCAAGTGAGAAACCAGGGTGCAGATGGTATGCTGGGTATTATCTCAGCTTTGGAAACAAAGAAACAAGAACATTTTTATTTTTAAATGAAAGGATATATGCTAGGACCCTGAACCTAAGGGTAGGGACGGGGTTCAGGACAAATAAGCTTTGATGAGGACAGGGAAATAAATGGTCAAGTCCTAGAAGATGCCCAAGTGGGGTCCTGGATCATCTCAAATTCAAAGAATTTTATAGCTGGAGGAGAGGGGCAGGAAGAGGTTCAGCCTGCCTAAAGCTCAAAGAAAGAATTGTCTTGGGCATCAAGCTCAAGAAACTGCCATTTGTTCATTACACGCAAAACAAAGAAAGATGGGTGGGAAATCGGGTTGGGCAGCTCACGCAGGCCCTTTGAGCCATGCTAGGGAGGTTAGAATTGTATCCCAAGGTCAGTGAGGAGCATTGAAGACGTTTAAGCTTTCTTTCTAGATAGATTACAATATTAGCAGGGACTCTCTGTGCAATACCAAAACCCAGTTCAAACTAACTTAGGCACAAAAATAAAAGTAAAAACAGGTGCCTGGGAGGCACAGTTGGTTAAGCATCCAACTCTTGGTTTCGGCTCAGGTCTGGATCTCAGGATCATGAGATGGAGCCACACATCGGGCTCTGCACCCAGTGTGCGGAGTCTGCTTGAGATTCTCTCTCTCCCGCTCATGGGTGTGCTCTCTCTCTCTCCCAAATAAATAAATCTTAAAAAAAAAAATTAAAAATTTAAAGGGTAAAATCTAAAACTATAAAACTTCTAGAATAAAGCATATGAGAAAACCTCTGTGACCTTGGTTTAGGCAAAGATTTCTTAGCTGCAACAACAAAAGCATGATCCATAAAAGAATAAACTGATGGGGCACCTGGGTGGCTCAGTCAATTGGTCATCTGCCCTCAGCTCAGGTCATGATCCTAGGGTCCTATGATTGAGCCCCGCATCAGGCTCCCTGTCTCTCCTGCACCCCCTGCTTGCGCTCTCTCTCTGTGTCAAATAAATAAATAAAATCTTAAAAAAAAAAAAGAATGAATTGATAAGTTGGATTTCATCAAAGTTAAAATTAAAAACGTGGTTTTTGAAAGACATTGATGAGTGAATGGAAAGACCAACCACAGACTAGAAGAAAATATCTGCAAGTCATATATCTGACAAAAGACTTGTACCTAGAATATATGAAGAAGTGTCAAAACTCAATAATAAAAAAATAACAACCCAATAAAAAGTGAGCAAAGGATTTGAATGGACACTTCACCAAAAAAGATCTACAAATGGCAAATAAGCACAAGAAAAGATGCTCAACATCATTAGTCCTTTGGGGAAATGCAAATTAAAACTGCAATGGGATATCATTACTACCTTTTAGAATGTTTAAAATTAAAAAGGCCGATCAGGGGAGTCTGGGTGGCACAGTCGAGCGTCGGACTCTTGATTAAGGCACTGCTCAAGAGCTTGGGATCCCAGAATGGAGCCCGCATCAGGCTCTGTGCTCAGCAGAGAGTCTGCTTGAGGATTCTCTTTCTCTGCCCCTCCACCCCGCTCACTTGCTCTCTCTTTCTCTCAAATAAATTTAAAAAATCGTAAAAAAGCTGATCAGACCAAATGTTGGTGAGAATGTGAAACAGTATATCGCAGATGAGAATATAAAATGGTACAAACACTTTGGAAAATAATTTGGCAATTTCTTAAAAAGTTACATATACACCTATCATATGACCCAGCCATTCTTCTTCTAGATATTTATCCAAAAGAAATGAAAGCATGTGTCGCAAAGTCTGCTTCATTTGTAGTATCAGCAAACTGGAAACAGCCCAAATATCCATCAAGAGGTAAAAGGATAAATAAACTACGTTCACCCATACAATGGAATACTACTCAGCTTTAAAAAGGAATAAACTATTAATACACAACATGGATGAATCTCAAAATAATTATGCTGAATGAGAAAAGCCAGAAAAACTGGATGGCTCCATTTGTATAAAATTTTAGGGATTACAAATTAATGTAGAGTGACAGAAAGCAGATCAGGGGTTGCCTGGGAAATGGAGGGAGAGGGGTAGGTGGAAAAGGAAGGGAAGAGAAGATGACAGAAGGACACAAGAAATCTTTGGAGGTAATGGGTATGTTGATTATCTTGCCTGGCGATGGTTTCGGGGCCATATACATATGTCAAACCTTACCACATTGCACTTTATATTTGTGCAGTTTATTTGTATGTCAATTACACTTCAATAAAACTGTTAAATAAATAAATAACAAAATAGGAATGATATTAGTGCAGCTGGGTATCAGGGACTTTCCCCCAGCTCTCATCTCTGGATTCAGTTTCCCAGGAACCTAGATGCACCCTTGCCCTTCCTTTTGCCTAAGTTGTTTCAAACGTGGTTTCTGTTGCTTGTGACGGGAAACGGTCTGAGCTAGCATAGAGATAATGCCTAGAGCGTTATCAGAACACAAGAAGGGATCTGTAACTTCACCTTGGGGACTCAGAATTGGTCAGTGGGGGGGCTCTCAGGAAAGGGTGGGTGCCCCGAGAAGGTGATACCTCAGTTGACGTCTCAAGGAGTAGGGACCAGGGTAGAAGAGACCGCGGAGATTCCCAGGCAGAGGGAACAGCGTGAACAAAGCCATGGAGGGCAGGAGACAGGACGTGAGTGTGTGCTTGGAGGCAGCTGGGTGTTCCTGGAATTTGGGATGAGATAGGGACTGGTGGGAAACAGACTGGAAAAGTCAGCAGGGAGCAGCTCATGCTGTGTTAAAGAGCCCGAACTTAACCTTGTTGGTGATGGGGAGCCATGGAAAAGTTTTGAGCAGTCAGGTGCCATGGACAGATTTTTGTTTTATGGAGATCTCTCTGGGACTTGGAGAAGCAGATGGACTAGGGAAGGGTCATTGCCACAGTTGGGAGTTGACTTTGAAGGGCCTGCAGCCACTGGGAGTGATGACCAGCAGGGAGGCAGGGCCGGGAAGGACTCTGGTCCTCAGGAGGACCTCTTCCCAGGAGATACAGAGCTGGGGTGGTCACCGTGTCGACGGCCAGGGCTTGGGAAGACTGAGAGGTAGAGAGAGCCCTGCCAAAGTCTAAGGACCTCCAACCCACCATTTCAGGGGCTGGCAGAGCCTGGGGCACCTACAAAAGCAACAGAGAGAAGGAAATGTCAGCGCCACGTGGCCACGTGAGCAGAGCTGAGAGCAGGTTGTCATGGAAACTGAGCTAGTGAAGCATTTCTAGGAGAGAGGCATCAGCAGGACCAAATGTAGCAGAAAATTTCAAACTGATGAAGGCTGAAAATTTTCTTTTGATTTGCCAATTAGTAGAACATTGATGAGCTTAACAAGAGCAATTTCAGGAGCTCGTGGACCAGCAAGGGGGTGGAGATGGAGAGAGATTTAGGAGGTAAAATGGACCAGAGCTGGTGATGGGGTGCCTACTGGAGGAGGAGGAGGAAGAGGAGGAGGAGGAGGGCGGTGTTAAGCAAGACCCCGGGTTTTCCACAGAAGGGACCGGAGGACAGTGGGGAATGCTGCAGAAGGATCGGGTTTGCAAGAGGAAGATAAGGAGTTCTGTTTGGGACATTTTTATGTAACAAACACATTTTTACTTTGACGCTGAGCTCGATATTGTTCTAAGAACTTTACTATTGTTTCATTTATACTTATAATTATCCTATGAGGTAGTTACTCACATTTACCACCATCTACACATAAAGAAACAACGAGAAATTTGCTCATAGCAAGGAAGGAGCTTTGAAGCCAGACAAACCAGACGTGTTGGTGTGAGGGCCCTGACATAAACAAATGGGGGTGTCAGGGGGCAGGTAGACCCAGGCTCCAGGGCTTGGTGGGGCGGTCCTTGCTGGAGGTTTAAGAGCCGTCGCCATGCATGGAAGGACCCTGACTTGACTCAAGCCAGCGGGGGGGTATACGCGGAGGGTCACTGGGTCTAGGATGGGGTTGAAGCTTCATGGATGAGTGACAGTGTGGGAGAGGGTCCAGGCGAAGGCCCAGACCACTCCAGCATTCAGTGTGGCCCACCAGGGAGATGGGAAAGACAGGGCCAGAGGGCTGATGTGGGGAGAGCCGTCACTCCAGGAGGTGGCCAACAGCAGGTCTTGTCCTGAGAGGTCGGTGGGGGTGACTGGGCCGTGGACGCCTCTGAGAATCTTTGCCAGAACAGTCTCAAGGGAAGAGATAGGAACCCCAAAAAAGGAGGCAATCAAGGGTCTGGCTATGAAGGAAGAAGGGAGAAGGAGTGCTGGGGAGAGAGCAGGGTCCAGAAAGGTACTATTTTTAAAAGGAAACTATCTTTTTAATTAAGAAATTTTAATTAGAAAATGCATTCCCATGGTTCAAAATTCAAAACCTATGAAAGAATGTCCAGCGCGAAGTCTCCCTCCCACCCCTCCCCTCCCCCGCACCCCCTTGATCCCCTTCTTGAAGGCAACTAGTGTATCCTCCCAGAGACAGAAATTACAAATTCACGATGTGGGATTCTGATTTCTGTAAATACACAGAAAATAAATTTCAGGGGCGCCTGGGTGGCTCAGTTGGTTGAGCGACTGCCTTCGGCTCAGGTCATGATCCTGGAGTCCCTGGATCGAGTCCCGCATCGGGCTCCCTGCTTGGCGAGGAGCCTGCTTCTCCCTCTAACCCTCCCCCCTCTCATGTACTCTCTCTCGCTCTCTCAAATAAAGAAATAAATCTTTAAAAAAAAAAAAAAGAAAAGAAATTTCAGAACACTGAAGCTCTTTGGGGAAGAATGCCTTACAGAGCTGGTGATGGAACAGAAGGACACACAAGCTGGAGGCGTGGGGGCCCCGAGTGGCCGTGGGACATTAGTTGTAGACAAGAACCTGTGTTTCATTGCGTGGAACAAAATTACATTGTCTTCTGCTACCAAGTCCCAAGTACGGTGAGCTGGGTGTTCTGGGCCCCCTTGGCCACCGGGCCCCGGTGGCAGCTCGCGCGCTGGGGACTAAGTTCTGCCCCACAGCTGGACCCAGTGGCCTCTGAATCACCCTCGGCCCCTGGCAACCACATCAACCCCGGTGGCTGCCGAAGAAGCGTCTCCTGACATGAAATGAAATGTCTGAAAGGCAGCTCCATCTTTGGTTTTTTTTTAGTTATTGAAACCAACTGGAGTGTCAAGGAGACATGAATGGAGCGTCTAGGGTCGAGGGAAGCGGGGGAAGGGTGGTGGAGCCTGAAGGAAGGGTCCCCTGCGGCCTGGGGAAGAGAAGCCCCCTACAGCGGGGCCATCATTCCCAGGGCCGTTGGTAAGGGGAGCTAGCCCCCCCTTGCCTCAGTCCCTGACTTTGAGGAGACAGGGGCTGGACTGAGGAGGAGGGGTCACTGCCTTCCTTCCCCAGTGCCTTTCCCCTGCATCATTCTGTGACTCCGGGCAGATGGCCCCCCTCTCTGAGCCTGGGTCCCTTTGGTTGTAGAAATGGACCGAGCGGTTTCGGGGAGAGCTTGCACGGGACGACCCGTCCTTGCTTCCACCATTTTGGGCCTTGACCACGGTGGACTCTTGGGATCTATGGCCCACCTTCCCTATCTGTAGTGAGGCCCCTGCAGCCACCCCAGACCCTGTTCGCTATCCGTGGGCCTGAAGGGATCCCACTGCCTGGCATACACCAGCGTCATAGTGCCCCTAAGAAGGGGGCACCCGGGATACTGCTCTGAGGCACTAACACTCTTTATGTACGTTTTTAATTGAAAATTAATACATACATGGGGTGAGTGCTCCAGTCTCCCTCTTCAGAGGCCGCCTGTCACCTGGCTGTTATGAATCCTTGAGGCCTTTTTGGGGCTGGGTGGAGGAGAGGGACTGGGGGTGCACAGGAGAGTCTACCCATCAGATGTGGGGGTGGCAGGATGGGGAGCAATGGGGTGCTCCCTCCTGGGAGAGCTGGGGAGTGTTTGCAGTGTGCCCATGGGAACAATCTGTAAGAACATTCTCAGTGGGAGACAACTCATTGGGTTTAGGACACGTTAGACTTTGGGAGGCCCAAAGGTCAGGGAGGAAGTTGTCTGGCACAGCGGACTGGCCAAGTACGTCTCACCAGGTACAAATGCACCTTCAACCTTCCCTGTCTCTCTAGAAGCTTCCCCTGCATGGTCCCAACAGCTATTCCATACATTCTCCACTTTCTATAGAACGCTGGCCTCCTGCCCACCGGGGCCCCCTTCCCACCACACGGTCCTGCCCCTGCTCCAGCGTGGGCACAACCGTGCCTCCGACCCCATCCCCTCCAAAGGGGGAATTGCCCCTCCACACGATATCAGCAGGCCCATATTTCCCGAGCCTCCAGATCTGCCCCCCACCAGCCTTCCCTGAGCTCACCCTTCCCTCCTGGATCTCCAAGCCTTCACATCCTTGGCAAAGGACCCCAAGCCCACCGAAACCTGCTTGAGGCCCTGCTCCCTGGACCCCACGCCCCATCAGCTCCTGCCTCTCTCAATGTCGTGGCAAATTTCCCTTTTGCTCCCCACACTGCAAGCCAGGTCCACTGTCCCTGGGACCTCGAGGCCATTCTTGGCCAGGTCCTGGCAAACCCAACGCCAGCTCTCGGCTCTCACCTTACTTGGCATCTCAGTGAGGCTGGTACCACTGCCCCATCTATAGCCTCATCTCGGTCCCTGATGCCACTCTCTCCCATCTCCCCTCGCCACCCCGCCCCTCGGCTGGCCCCTCTCCATGACCCTTACCAGGACTGCTCCCCAGCCCTTATGTGCTAAAGTCCCTCGTGGTGCCCCCAGAGCCATTGCCTCTGCTTACTCACACCCTCTCCACTCATCCCTGCAAGTACCATCTGTATGCTACTGCCTCTGACCCCCAAATGTTCAGCCCAGCGCTGGGCTCCGCACCCGAGTAACAGTGCTCACCCGCCAGCTCACCGTCTTGCTCAAGCTAAAATGTGGAGGTCGTTCTCTCTCGCCTCTCCCAGCAGTCGGAGCCAGGTCCATTGTGTTCAGTCTTGCTGATGTTTCTCAGACCCACCGCCTCATTTCCGTCTCCACTGCCTCCCGGGTCCGGGTGCTACTCTCACTCTGCCCGTGACTGTGATAACCTCTGGCCTCTTCTGCCCAGGTCCAGTCTTGCTTAAAACAATCTCCACTGCTTAGAACGATCAGTGGCTCCCCGCAGCCCTTAGAATAAAATCCATACTGCATGATTCTGACCTCTGTCTTCTTTTCTAACCTCATCGCCTACCACTCTGCCCTCCGCTCACGACACTCCAATCGCAAAAGTCCCACCGTCCCTCACACATTAGCCTCTTCTTCCTGCCTCAGGACCTTTGCACATGTGGCCTCTGCTGTTTGAACATACCTCCCGCTTGCACATGCCTCCCTCTGCTTCAGCTAGCTAATGCCTACTACAGTTCGGTCTTAGCCCAAGCATCACTCCTCAGAGCAGTCTTCCTTGAAGACCATTACACTCTCATAACCAGCACCCGGTCTGTCTCCGTTGTAGCTTATTTTTTGTGTGAGATTGTTTGTTGATATGGGTCTTTCACCTGTAGATGGGATGCTCCATGAGGACAGGGACCGGGGCTGTTCTGTTCCCAGCAAGGATTCTCACTATTTGTTGATTGGCTAGAAGTATCCAAGCAGAGATATTGACTGACGGAACCCGTGTACCAGGCACTAGGGATATGGGAGAAGATGCTGAAAGCGCATGCCTGTGGGGAGCTCATAAGCAGGAAAAGGAGACAGACAGCAAACAGGTGCACAGATAATTCCATCCTCGGCCTTCAGGGCTCATAAGTGTGTTGACAGAAATGCAGGGCGAGGGCAAAGGGCTCAAGAGTGACCAGAGCCTTTCCTTACCGTGGGGTGGGGGCAGGTCAGGCTCTTAATTTTTTAAAAAAATTCTTTTAAGATTTATTTATTTATTTGAGAGAGAGAGCACTAGAGAGCAAGAGCAAGCAGGAGTGGGGGGCAGAGGGTGAGGGAGAAGCAGGCTCCCCGCTGAGCAGGGAGCCCAATGCAGGACTCAATCCCAGGACCCCGGGATCATGACCTGAGCTGAAGGCAGACACGTAACCAACTGAGCCACCCAGGCGCCCCATTCACTCTTTACGGTGTGTGCAGTTTTGACAAATGCGTATTGTAGCATAGCCCTCTCCATAATTGAAGTAGAAAACATTTCTATCCCTGCAAAGCGTTGCCTCGGGCGCTATTGACCACTGCCGGTCTCTTCCCTGTCCTTACGTTTTTGCCTTTTCCAGAATGTCATATAAATGGATTCACAGAGTGTTTGGGGTCTGGCTTCTTTCACTTATCATCATGCATTTGAGCTTCACCCTTGCTGTTGTGTGTTTCAGTATTTGTTCCTTTTTATTGCTGAGGGGCTGTTCCGCCATGCGGATATGCCACCTCTCTTGGTTGTTGCTTTTAATCTCCATTAGTTGAAGGATATTTGAATTGTTTCCAGTTTGGGGCAACTGTGGATAAAATTGCTCTAAACATCCATGTGGAAACGTTTGTGTGGACGAAAGTTTTTGTTTCTCTAGTTAAATGCGCAAGAGGGGATTGTGTGTTCTACGGTTTAACTCCACAAGGAACTGTCCGACGGTTTTAAAGGCTCTGCTCTTAGGCACTCCCGCCAGCAACGGATGAGCATTCCAGTAGCTCCTCAGCCCCAACAGCACTTCATAGTGTTCCGTTTTGTTTTTATTTTAGCCACTCGTGTGAGTACGTAGTGGTTCAGCTATTACGCCCTTGTTTTGTCAGGTCGACTGGAAGGGTTTTGAGTGGAGAAAGGGCACAATCAGATGTGTGTTCGAGGGCTGGCTGGGGCGGGCGTGGGGTACCAGAGTGGCTGAGCCTGCACCCTGGGATCTGGGAGGAACTTGGTGCATTGTGACAAGGCCACGTCAGGGGTGGCCCTGAGGATGCAGAGTGACAGAATCTGAATAGGGTCCTGAAGGGGTTTGGGAGGAGCTGGTAGTCCTTGCCTGTTGTGTTCACTGCTGACTTAGGTCAGGGTCCATAAGGCAGTCCATGGGACAAGAACAAGTGGTACAAGAACAAGAGGTACAAGTGGTAGGCTTATTAAAGAAGTGATCCCAAGACAAACCGGTAAGGGAATGGGAAGCAGGACAGGAAAGAGGGAGGAGGCAGACAAGGTCCCGCAGAGGGTAGCCCCAGCCTGATCCCACAGGGGGCTCTGGAGGGCCAGGCCCCTCTGAGTTGTCCTTCCTGGAAGCAAGGAAGCTGGGCTTGCACACTCCTGCACCAGTCTGCATCGGCGAAGGGGTCTAGGGGCACATCGTGGGGTTGGAGGGGGATGATTTAAACCCCCGCGCACTTCTGGCTCTCGAAACCTGCGGGGAAAGAAGGTCCCGGAGCCCGAGAATAGTCCTCCGTAAAACAACTGTAGGCGCTAGTTGTAGGAAACGAAACATAACAAAAATGGGGTTGGGGAGCAGAGACACTGGTCGAAAGGGAGCTGAAAGGATGTAGCCAGAGCATCCGCATTATCCACCACCGCGCTGTCTCTCTGCACCTAGAACAGTGCCTTGTGGATGTCCGGAAGTCCTTGTGGCCCAGCAGATGTCCCGGAAGTCCTTGTGGCAGAAGCCAATGAGACAGGACACGCAAGAAGAAGAGAGAGTTCGCTAGGAAAGATAGAGTTGGGTTTGGGGCCCGATGACTCTGAGGTGGTGATGGGTGACAGGCCCAGGAGAGGGGCCCCAGAAGTGGGAGTAAAGAGAAGAGGGAGGACGTGGGAGCGGCAGTCTGAGAGGCTTAGGGCCCAGGGAAGAGGAGCCGCCGAAGGTGAGGAGAAGGTGCCCAGAGACAGGGAGGGAACCCGGAGAAATGTATTTGAGGAAGAAAGGTGGTCAGCGATCCCTGACTCGGCCAAGCTAGAGCTCCTGGCCGTGACCCATGGAACACCCTGATGTCTTTGGCCAGGGAAGCGGCAGTTACCCAGAGGGCCTGGAGCAAGACCAGGAGGGGCAGCCAGAGACAGGCCTGGGAAGGAGGAGGACTGTGGGCAGAGGGGGCGGAGGAGAGTGGGAGGGTATTTTAAGAAAGAAGAAACGGGCAGGGGGGAGGGGTGTGCCACGTTGACAGGATCCAGGCCTAGTGGAAGGATTAGATTTAAACAATACCTCAGTGTTGGGCTGAGCTGCCTGAGGTGAATTAATTAAGTCCTCAGCGGGTAACTTTATCCCTGTGTCCTGGGTGAACCTCATGGGGTCCCGAACGTTCCCGGGGAGGGTGGGTTGCATCCTGCCCGGGGTCCCTAACAGTTGCTCCACTTAACTGTGGCCAATGTTGTAAGCCCCCGAGAGGGCGAGTGGGCAGGCGAGACTCTGGGAGCCTTTTGGAAGCCAGCTTGGGGGGGTGGAAAGTGAGGATGGGGGCAGGGATGGGGATAGCTTGATGGAGAAGTTAGCCCAGGGAGGAGAAGAGAGGGAGGCAGTGGGTTGGGAGCAGTTGAGAATTGCTATGGGCAGAGGAAAAAGAGCCAGCGGAGAGGCAGAAATCAGAGGAAGGAGAAGAAGGGGGGGGAGGCCCACGAGGAGACAAGCAAGGGACAGCTGGTCTTAGACGTGAGAAGGTGCTGGCAAATCACTCTGGACCCGGGAGGGGGGCAGGGGCGGAAGGCAGTGCCCCACAAAGGCCTCTGTTTTCTCTATTGAGCAGGGCCCAGGTCGCCTGCCTGGCTCGGGAACAGGGGGCGCAGGGGGGCTCAGGCAGAACAGCTGCTGCAAGATGGAATGGGAAAGAGTTTGGGGACCACTCGAGGGGTTGCTGAGCTGCGTTTAAGACCCAGCTGAGGTTGAAGAAAATTAATCTGTGTTGGCGCCAATCAGCATGGTGATGTGATTTTTGCCCGTTGCACTTGGCGGCCCAGAGGCAGAATGGAGAAAACAGATGGTTTTCTGAGCTCCTGCTCATCTACCATCTCATTTAGTCTTCCTGGCAAAGCTGGCCTCCTTTGACTTACAGATGAGGAAACTGAGGCCCAAGGAGGGGAGACCACATGCCCAGGTGTTGCAACAAGTTAGTGGCAACTGGACTTTCTTCCTGGGGAGCCCCCCATGGCCCTGCAAACTTTTGCCAGCACACACTGTGAAGAGCATTATGGCAGCCCTCTGTCCCCCAACCCAAATACTTACGGAGCCCACTGCCTTGTGTTCCCAGAATTGCTCAGCTCACCTGTTCACTAAAACCTCTCCAAGAGGGACCAGGAGGAAACGGAGGCTCAGAGATGGCACATGACTGGTTCAGGGTCACACGGCCCTGTAAAGATGTCAGTTCTCCCCAAATTGATGTAGAAATTCAACACAATTGCAGTCAAAATCCTAGTAGGCTTTTTGTAGAAATTGACTAACTGACTCTAAAATGGATGAAGACATGCAAAGAACTAGAACAGCCAAAACAATTTTGAGAAAGAAGAACAAAGTAGGAGGACTTGCACTATCTAATTTCAAGACTTGCTAAAACCTACAGTAAGCAAGACAATGTGGTATTGGCCTGTGAAGAAGTGGAACATGATATGGAGTCCGGAAATAGACCCACATATATATGGTCAATTGATTTTTCACAAGGGCGCCGAGGCAATTCAACGTAGAAAGGGTAATTTTCCTCAAGTGGTGCTGGAACAATTGGAAACCCATAGGAAAAAAAGTGAACCTCAATTCTTACTGACCTCAACCATATCCAGAATATATAAAGAAGGGGTAAATACTGGGCTCAATATTCAACCTGACTTCTTTAAATTGGCAAATATATGAACAGATACTTCACCATAGAAGATATAGGAATGGCAGATAAACATATGGAAAGATGCTCAACATCGTTAATTATTTAGGAGATGCAAATTAAAACCACAATGAGCTACCACTGTATACCCACTAGAATGGCTAAAATTAAGAAGACTGACAATATCAAATGTTGGCAATAATGTAGAGCAACTGGAATGCTCATACATTGCTAGTGGGAGTATATAATGGTACAATCACTTTGGAAACATTTTGGGGGTTTCTTATAAGGTTGAACATGCACTAACCATTCAGTCTAGCTGTTCCACTCCCATATATTCACCCAGGATAAATGAAAACAGATGTTCCCACAAAGAGCAGGTCTCAAACATCATAGCAGCTTTGTTCACAATCACCTAAAAATGGGGGAGACTGCCTTCGGCTCAGGTCATGATCCTGGAGTCCCGGGATTGAGTCCCGCATCGGGCTCCCTGCTCGGCAGGGAGTCTGCTTCTCCCTCTGACCCTCCCCCCTCTCATGTGCTCTCTCTCTCCTCTCATCCTCTCTCTCAAATAAATAAATAAAATCTTTAAAAATGGGGGAGAAAAACAAATGTTCACCAACATGCAAAAGGGTAAATAATTTTTTATATATTTACACAATGGAATAGTACTCAGCAATAAAAAAAAAGGAACAAACTATTGGTACGTGCAACAACATGGATAAAATCTCAAAAACATGATACTGAGCAAAATTAGTCAGAAACAAAACAACGTGTACTACATGATTTCATTTATATGAAACTCAGGAAAATGCAAATCTAATCCACAATGATGGAAAAGAGATTACTGGTTACTTCAGGCAGGGAATGGTGGGAGATTGCTTGTAAAGAGACATTGAGGGAAGGTTCTGAGGGAATGGAATGTTCTATATCTTGATTGTAGTGGTGGTTACATTGCTGTGGAGTTTGTCAAAACTCATCAAAATGTACACTTAGAATGGGTGCATTTCACTGTATATAAATTACACCATGATCATTTTTGAATATTATTAAAATTGTCATCATGAGAAAAACTAGAACTTTGTAGACTTCTCTTAAACTTACTTTATAGTTTATCAATTGTTTTTATTTATTGTTGAGGTAGAAGAGCCATCACCTTGGAGCCTCTGAAGACCTTGATCCAGCCCTGGAGGGCTAGTCAGGGCCAAATACCCGAGGGTCTTGAATGCCAAGTGTAGTGGTTTTAAGATACATCTATAAATTCCTTTACACTCCTCCCTTCAAGAGGCAGAGCCTAATTCCCCTCTTCTGAGTGTGAACTGGACTTAGTGACTTGCTTCTTACAATAGAATAAAGCAAAGGTGATGTGTAGGATTCTGAGGACTAGGTCATAAAAGGCACTGCAGCTCTTCTTTCTCTCTCCCTCTCCCTCTCTCCCTTTCTCCTTCTCTCTCATCAATTCCTCTGGGGGAAACCAGCTGCTGTGTCCTGAGACACTTCAGGAGCCCTCTGGAGAGCCCACATGGTAAGGAACTGGGGCCTCCTGCCAAAAGCCATGTCAGTGCGCCATCTTGGAAGCAGATCCTCCAGCCCTAGCCAAATTTTCAGTTCACCAGAGTCCCAGCCGTTAGCTTGACCACACCTCCTGAGAGAACCTGAGCCAGAACCACTCAACCAGGCTGCTCCTGGATTTCTGACACTCAGAAACAGTGAGAGAACAAATACTAGTTGTTTTATGCTGCTTAGTTTGGAGGTCATTTGTTATGTAGTAAAAGATATGACACCAAATTCAGAAGTTTGGAATTTCTCCTAGGAGCATTGAGGAGTTCTGGAAGGTGTTAGAGAAAGGGAGTGACATGGAAAGGGCTGAGCGTAGGAAGGAGTCTCTTGGTCCCAGAGTGGAGAAGGGACTGGAAGTCACAGGGTCCAGAGAACATTAGACAGAGGCAGAGACTCTGGAGCTGGGTCTCTGTGCCAGGTGGCTGAGTCAGGGAATCGCACTCTGGCCAGAGGAAACAGCATGTGCTAAGCCAAGGAGGGCAGATGTTGCCAAATGTCAGGGGCAGTGGGTACAGATGGAACAAATGGAAAATGAGATCGTTAGCACAAGTGTGGACGGACAGTGAAATGCTTAGGGCCTGTTCAGGCCTTCCTACCCTTTCCCACCCTCGCCTTGACCAGCACCAGCTGTTGCTTCAGGATGTGCTGGACACTTACAGAAACCCAGCTCAACTTAAATCCCCTCTAAGCCCCATAGTTGTGCTGGCCCACCGCCACTGGGGATGCAGCAGTGAATAAGTAGACAAAATTTCCTGCCCTCGTCAAGTTCCCATGTTAATGGAAGGAGATAGGAAATGAGCAAAATTCAAAAATAAATATATCATGGAGAGAAATGCACAGGGCTATGAGGATTACAAGTTGGGGTGGTTGTGATTCTAAGTAGGGGGCCACCTACTTAAAATTCACAGAGAAGGTAACATTTGAGCAAACACGTGGGAAGTAAGCAAGTTAGCCACACGGATATTAGAGAAAACATTATTCCCAGTAGAGGGAACAGCCGAGGCAAAGGCCCGGAGGTGAATTGATCTTTGAGACAAAAATCAAAGTGCAGGTAAGCTGAAGGGGCTGTAAGTTGAGGAGCAGAGTACCTGACTGAAAAAAGCTGTGCAGAAAAAATAGTTCCAGAAATCTAGAGGGAAGTTCCCTTGAGTCATTAGTAAATGCAAAGTTGTGCATGTGTAGGGTGAAACCCCACAAGGCCAGGCAAAGAGAGACTGGGGAGTTTTAAGCTGAACAATTCCCAGAGCTTGCACAGGGTGAGGATGCCTGTAGGTGTTGACTAGCTAGAGCTTGAGTCCTTGATGATAATCTGGGTCATTCAATCATCTCTTAGCAAAAGGGATAAACTATCCCATGAGTGAAGCCACTGTGAACCCACCCTAAGAGAGCTTTAAAAATGAGCTTCAAGGGGTGCCTGGGCAGCTCAGTCGGTTGAGTGTCTGACTCTTGATTTCATCTCAGGTCAAGATCTCAAGGTCATGAGATAGAGCCCCATGTTGGGCTCTGGGCTCAGTGTGGAGCCTGCTTGAGATTCTCTCTCTCCCTCTCCCGCTGCCCCTCCCCACCCACTTGCATACACTCTCTCTCTCCAAAAATAAATAAATCTTTTTAAAAAATGAGCCCTGAAAAGGTCAAAGTAATTAGCAAATAATTTACTTGCATGTCACTTCTTAAATGAAGACAACACAAAACCCAGACCAGCAAGAGTATCACATTCACAATATCCAGCACCCAATAAAAAATTTCTAGGCAGGTCAAGAGACAGAAAAATATGACCCACCACTAGAAGAAAAATCAGTAAACAGATCCAAAAACAACAGAGATGGTGTATGAAGAAGGCAAGAATGTTAAAGGGGCTTTTGTATCCATGTATTTAAAAGAAAAAGGCAGTCTTTCTTCTAAGCAAGGTAATCCCAAACCAGAGCTCATGCCTAGGAGAACAGAATAAGGGCTGGATTTTGACCTCCGCTCACACCCTCAGCGGGCGCCCTCAGGCCAGGTGCACCCGAAGCAACCATGGGCACCAGCCGTCATGCAGGCTGTTCGAGGAACACCAAGGAGGCCAGGGAAGCCAAGGGAAGGAGTAGGAGATGAAGGCGGAGAGGTAACAGGGAGATAGACGATGGAAGGCCCGTGGGCTGTGGAGAGGGTATTCGTCTTTACTCTGAGTGACACGGGAGCCACGGGAAGATTTGAGCAAAGGAGATTCATGATCCCCTGGAAATTAACGGAGGATGAAAGAGGGTGGTCAGAGGCCCGGGGGAGGCCTCTGCAGTGAACCAGACAAGATGCTGGGCCCTGGCCAGAGCCCAGGCTGGAGGATTTGGGATTAGAGGGGTCTCCGAGCAGCCCCTAGGAGGCAGACTGGGCAGGAAGTAGGGACAGATGGCCCATGGGCACGGGGGCAGGAGGAGTCAGGGATGACTGGGGCCCCGGCCACAGCCCCAGGCACGCAGTGGCGCTCAGTGGTAGATGGAAAAGAAACACATTTCAGGCCATGAGGACAGTGCAGTGGGTTTGAGGCACCTGTGGACGGATGCTGGCTCAAAGTCTATGGCTGGAGGGAAAGGAAACAAGAGACGGGGTCTTGGCTGCGGAAGCAGTTGGGGGCTGTGAGTACAGAGGGCAGGCGGTGAGCTTGTCTGGGGAGCGTGTGGGCAGTGAGAGGACGGGGGGAAGAAGAGAGACAGGACAGACAGATAGATGCTGCCCAGAACTGACTCAGCATGCAGGGGACAGATGGATGGATGGGCAGATAGATGAAGAGTCCATGAGAGTGAGAGTGACAGAGAAAGTGGGAGCCACCACAGCCGATGTCTCGGAGAGACGTGGCCCACCTGCCTGTACACAGGTTTGTACACACCAGACCCACACACCGGAGGGCACAGAGAGAGCAGAGGAACGTCCACAAGCCCCAGACAGAGAACAGGAGTGAAGGGAAGGTCGGCAGGCATGTCCAGCACATGTGCGGACACGGACACACATACACATACAGACGCGCGCGCACAGCGGGAACAATGCACAAACAGCATATTCAATAGGGCTCCTCCAGAGAGCTGAGTGAGATGAAGACAGAAAAAACAAGAGGAGGGGAGGAGGGGAAGCAGGCTCAGAGGGACAGACACCCAGATGGGCAGACACTGATACAGCACATGGGGAAGGGCACATACATAGACCCACACGTGCGCCACCCCGGCTCCGACACCTGGGAGATGCTCAGTGTCCGCGGTAGGGGAGTGGTTGGGAGGGACAGGGGTGTGTAGAAGTCACCCAGCAGATGTGAATTAGGATAAGAAAAAAGATAAAGGGAACCCACAGGCGATGGGACACACAGACATAACACTGACACGGTGCGAGGATCAAATCGCGAGGGAATATGGAACGATAAGTTTACCAGGAGGGCAGTGGGGTGCCGGCTGAGCAGAGTGAGCTGCCAGATGGAAGACTTGGAGAGGTGGCTTGGGCAGCTTCACCAGATGTGGATGGGAGGGGGCAAGACTGGGGACTGGCATCCAGATAAGATGGTGGTGGTCTGCTGGAAGTGTCCCTGGGTGGGACTGGGTATGGTGGGAAAGAGTCAAGAAGATGCCTGTAACTTGGTCCCCCTACACCAGGTATGAGGGCGGTGGGGGGGGGGGGGGGTAGAGAAAACCACTGTGGAAGGGATAGATAAGAGCCCCCAACCCCTACTCTCCTGCTCTAGTATATGGATGTGCAGGTCCCAGTTCAGAAGAGAGTTCTATGCCCAACAAGGACAATGATGGCAACAGATGACCCGGAGGGAAGGGAGCCACCCTCGGGCAGCAGGCAGAGTGGGAAGAGGAGGGTTAGGCCCTGGGGAGTCTCAGCACTGGGATGGGGATGAGGAGGAACCACCCAAGGGATAGGAGAAAAGCCAGGGGCACCCGGTGTACTAAGGGAGGAGAGAGTACTAAGAGAGAAGCAAGGATGGGCACCACGGTCAGGCCTCTGATGGCCAGTGGGGATGAGCAGGTAAACGGGGCTACAGGATGTGGCAAGCAGGAGATCAGCAGAGGCCGAGCTCAAGAACCATGGTGGACTCGGGTTGGCTGTGGTCAGTTGCAAAGGATGTGGTGGGTGGTGGGGAGAAGGAAGACACCCAGGGCCCAGAGTTCCCTTCCCAGCTCTTTGGTGGATAGACAGAGAGAGGACGGAGCAAGAGGGAGAAAGAGTGGGTGGCAGGAGAAAGCCCCTCATCATGTTGGAGGAAAGTGGACCCCAGAAAAGGGAAAAGGACAGCTGTTGCCAAGGCAACCATACCGGCCATGGGAACGAAGAGACGATGAAAGACTTTGGAGGAAGAAGTGGCGCAAAGGCCAGAGACAGGGAGCGAGGCCAGATTCCTGTCCCTGGCAAAGGAGCATGAGGAGTGCAAACGAGGAGTGAAGAGGGTCTAGCTCAGTGAGTCTGTGATGCTGGTGGTGCCACTGAGTGGGGCAGAGCAGGGGACAGCAGGTGCAGGGGGCTTAGGAAGGTTGTGGGAGGGGGAGGCCAGCACAGAAACAAGGGGCCCTTCGTGCGGAGGGCGTCCCTGAAGCCCTGGGGTGGCCAGTGTGGCCCAGGAGAATGCATGGGGCAAGAGGAGGAGAGGGATGAGGACACAGCTCTGGGGAGCACTGCTAAGGAAGAGCAGGAGGAGAGAGCAGGGTCTGAAGAGGTGGGCAAGACGGACCACACACTCGCACGCATGCACACACAGTGATGCTGAGAGGGACTTAGAGACTTCGGAAGTCTCCAGAAGTCCCTTCACTCTGTGATAACTGGGTGATAGCTGGTCTTTCTTCCCCTGGACTCCTTAGAATTCCGCCGGGGGCTTTGGAGCTCCTATCCACAGCAGAGCACCCAGGTACCCAGTGGATGTCTGGTGGTGGATGGCCAGGTGCACGGGACAGTTGTCCATGCTTCCATCACCACGATGCCGTAGCAGGGGCCGAGGGGGTGGGAGGCTCTAGAGCCCCTTGAAGGGACAGTTGGCAAGCAGGGGGAACAGATGGTGGATGGTCAAGCAGGAGCAGTCAGAGACAACTGAGGGCTCCCAGGCATAGGACCACAGCAGAGAAGGCAGGGACGTTCTGCATTAGTGAGAAGAGGGAACGGTCTGGTTGGGGCGCGGAGACAACGAGGGGAGTCGGAGGCATTGGTGGAGGGGGCGGGTCAACACTGGCTCCAAGCTGTGGTTCAGGAGAGAAGGGGGGGTTCCAGGGTGCAGGAGGGGATTGGGCGCCCTCTCAGGGGCAGTAGGTAAATGTGTGCAGGGAGCAGGTGCAGCATAAGAGGAAAGAGAGGAGGAGCGACAGGACAGACAGACCCTTGTCCGGAGCCACCAGGCATTCTGTGGACAGTGGAGTGGATGAACCGACAGACAAAGCGACGGCCAGAGTGATGGAGAGGGCGGGAACCAGCCCCGGCCATGCCTCGGAGAGACACGGCTCACGCACACGGGCGCGCACGGGCACACACGGGCACGGGCACGCGCAGAGAGATGCAGAAGGAGCAAAACTCCACGAGCCCCAGAGAGCGAGGGAGGGAGCTGCCGGGGAAAGCGGGAGGCACACAGACACACTCACACGCACGCACACACACACCGCGGGAATGACGCACACACCCGAAGCAAAATTCAATAAAGCTCCTTCCGAGAGAGAGAGAGAGAGAGAGAGAGAGAGAGAGAGAGAGAGAGAGCGGGAGCTGGGGTGGCTGAGCGAGATGAAGACAGAGGCGGGGCGGGGGGGGGGGGGGGCATCAATAATAAAGTTAAAAAAAAAAACAAAGCGGGGGAGGAGGAACCCTCGGGGAAGAAGAGTCAGGCAGATGCAGAGATGCAGGCACACGTGTGCTCACACACACACACACACACAAGCACGCGCGGCAGGTGAGGGAGCAGGGGAGGGAGGCACGGGAGGAAGAAACCTGATACAGAGCCTCAGAGCCTGGCACCCTGCCCACCTGTCCACACAGAAGCAGACACCCATTGTGACCCTGGGGGCAAGGGCCAAATCTGGGGAGAAGGAGAAAGGAGGGAGGAGATGAAGCAGAATGTGGGGGGAAGCAGGCAGCTCTCAGAGCTCTGGGGAGGCAGTCCTTTGAATGCTCAACCAGACAGACAGACAGACAGACAGAACTCGCACGCTGTGGCCACATTCCGGAGGCCTCCCCAGAATTCAGAAGAGAAAAAGGAAGAAGGGAAAGCCTGGGCGTGGAAGTTTGAGGCAACCTTATCTGTTATAGTGAAAAAGAGAAAGCAGTCTATCCACAGAAAGACCCGCAACTGTATTCTAGAATATACTCTGGAGCAGATTTTTAACACAGGGTGCATCCTGGGTGTGCTGGCAAACTGGCTCTCTGAGGGGGAAAAAAAAAATCCCAATTTATATTTTTCGTCTACTTTTGTGGCATAAATACTACCACCAAGGCCAATTTCAAGCTATCCGTGCATCCTCGCTGGATGGAGTCGGGCAGAGACGCTGGTGATTGGCAATGGCCACATGTGGACATGCTCATGGAAAGAGCTCTAACACTCACCATTGGGCAAAAAAGCCTGTTGGCAAAACCTGTGTCTAGTAAACAGCATTTACATTTTAAAATAAATCCCTCCACTCCCCCAAAAGCAACTGTATTTATCTAGATGAGAAGTCATGTATACACAGTGTGAACAGGTTCACACAGAACCAGTCACAGTGGTTCCCTGGCATGGGGGAGGGGTTGAGAGGAGGATGGGGGAGGGTCGAAGAAACTTGAGTCTTTTCGGTCACGCTGTAAGTTTTTGCAAAAAGAATGTCTTTGTGTATCACATGTATAATTCCAAACCATTTTTTTAAAATCAGGAGAGGGAAAAAATTGGAGAGGAAGAGAAATGGAGAATGAGACTGAGGAGGGGAAGGAAGAGGTCTCCAGTCCTTCATTCTGTCTGTCCATCCATCCTCCCCTCAGCCAGAGTGCTCCCCAACCCATTTCTCTGTGCTGAGAAGTAGAGAGAAATCCAGTGCAGACCCTGCCCTCAAGGAGCCCACAGCTTGGTGGGGGGTGGGGTGTCCCAGATGGGGAATCCTCACCCTATATGGTGGGGCCCCCAGGGAGAGGTTGGCAAAGACTTCTTTAGGAGGATGGGGGCTTCCTGGAGGGCGCCCTTGACCCTGCTTAGCAGAGCTGTAATGCGGAGAGGGAAGGGCTGGGTGGGGTTAGCATGAGGCTGGTTGCTCAGGCCCTCAAGGGAGACAATCCAGGGTAGCAGAGAGAGCAGTAGGAAGAGGGAGGAGGGAGCCCCAGGAGGACGGGCACAAAGGAGACAGAGAGATATCCCAAGAAATGGGAGTCGAGGAAGTAAAGGGAGTCCAGTCACCAGGATGGACCCCCCTGGCATCAGAGGCCCTGGATGGATAAGAGATGAGGGAGGGAAATGGGCCATGGGGTCTGGAAGCCTCGTCCAGCCACCCTGGTGGGCACAGAATGGCTGCCATGGGAAGCTGCGCAAGAAGATGGGTTGGGGAAGGAGTGGGTAGACGCTGCCATTGCTGAGTCCTTCCCCAGCTGTTCTGTAGATGGAAAGAGAGAGGACAGGAGGAAGATAGGAGCAAAAAGTCAAGGGAGAACTCAACTCTTCAGGTGGGAGGGAGGTGAGCATGTCCACCTGCTGAGAGAGCCCAGGGGAGGGAGAAACAAGGGGACACCTGTTGCTAAGGCAACCACGTTGACTGGGAGGATGGAGAAGATAGGACTTTGGGGGAAGAATCAGCCATAGGTTGGAAGTGGGAGGCAGGCAGAGGGAAAAGGGCTAATCTATGTTTTCGGCCCTGGTTTTGGGAAGTGGGGGGAGGGAACACAGAGCTGGATGTGGACTTGGTGAGTCTATGACGCTGTTGGGTCCTCCGTGGGGTGCCTGGTAAGATGCACGGTGCTGCAACAGAGGAGCCTAAAGAAGTAGGGACATCTCTCTTTCACATACACACTGTGATGCTCAGAGGAAAACAAAAACATAGGATGTACTTACCCCCATATTCCCATTAGCCTCTTCCCTATGGACTCAGCTCCACCAGGATGTAGCCTTTGCTGTGGAGTCTGTGTCTCCAGCAAAGCACCCAGTAGGTGCTCAGTGCATGCTTGTTGGATGGACAGATGGATGAATGGATGTATTTGGTGCAAGCATAAGGTTGTTATATCTGCGCTGAGGTAGGGGCTGAAGGGCTGGAGAGGGTCTTGACCTGAGCCTTGGAGGCAGACTTGGCAGGAAGGAGAATGGATGAGCCATGGAGGCAGGAGTAGGAATAGTCAGAGATGACTCGGGGCTCCTGACTGCGGAGCCCTGGGTGCCAGTGATATCAGCAGATATCATGAGAATGGAGACAGAAAGACATCCAGCAGGTACAGAAACAGTGCAAGAGGACTGGGGAGGTTGCCTCAAGCTCCAGTCTGTGGCTGGAAGAAAGAGAGAGGGTCTGGGCTATGGGAGGCACAGTGGGGGGATCAGCACAGAGGACAGTGGACAAGCACATCCAGGGAATGTGTGCATAGTGAGCAGAGAACCTGGGACAGAGCCAGGGGGGCCCTGAGGTAAACAGAAAGAGGAGATTTGGGGAAGGAAAGGAGAGACAGGACAGACACTGAACTAATTAAGCAGTTTATGGACATGCAGAAGAACAGGCAGATAAACAGGCGAGGAGAGTGAGGGAGATGGGAGCCAACTCTAGTCATGCCTCAGAGGAAAAGATGTGAGCCACACGTATCCACACGATGAGATGGAACAAAGAAAAGACACGGGTCCTGGCACCCAGCAGATGCTGTGTGCTTGTGGATGGCAGACGGATGGATGGATGGATGGATGGATGGATGGATGGATGGATGGATGGGTGGATGGGTGGGTGGGTGGGTGGGTGGATGGATGGATGGGTGGGTGGGTGGGTGGATGGATGGATGGGTGGATGGATGGGTGGATGGTGGATGGGTGGATGGATGGGTGGATGGTGGATGGATGGAGAACTCAAGAAATAAGAATAAATTCGCTTAACAGGACCAGACAGAGAAAGGCTCATGTGTGACCACTTTGCTGGTCACCTCCCTGAGATGTCCTGTGGCGGAAAGCTGTGGGAACCAGGATCAGGGGAATAAAAGAGAATTTCAGGGCTTTAGAATAAAACTCTGCAAGCCCCCAGAAAAGAGAGAGCTATGGGGGAAGGGCAGGCAGCCCAAGCACGCACACACACTCACAGCAGGAATGACGCACAGCCTCAGAGCAAAATTCAATAACTCTCCTCTGGAGAGAGGGAAAGAGCAGAGATGAGCAAGACACAGTCAGATACAGGAAGAGAAGGGGGATTATATGTCAATAAGAAAGTTGAAAAGAAGCAGGGGCGGCAAGACCCACAGGCAGACAGGTGGGAGGCAGGCAGAGACCCAGGCGCAGGCTCACGTGTGTGCATACACAACCCTCAGCAGGCACTCACCCCCTCACGGGGCACCTGGGAGAGGCTTGTGCAATTTGCTGGATGGATGGATGGATGGATGGATGTGTGGAAGGGTTTGATGGATAGATGGATAAAGTAACCCAGAGCTGGAAACAACACCTGATAGAGGGCCCAGGCAGAGAATATTCTAGATGTCTTCTGCTTGCTCCTCCGGGTCTCCGTCCATACCTCTCTGCTCCAGCAGGCTCCCTGCCCTCTGGTTTCCAGTTGGGTTTAGCCAATGGGATGTCCTGGCAGGAGACAGGTGGGGGAGGAGAGTGACTCCCCTGGGTCCACTTTTGCTGGATGGTCCTTCAATGGAGAGTTACAGCTCCTCTCATGGCAGAGCCTCTCTGCAGCTCCAGGTTCTGGTCATTACTGCCACTCCTCATCCCCTAGGTAGTAGAGGTGGTCACAAGCTGACTACTCTCAGCCCCAGCTTCCTGCAAAACCCCTCCGGGTTTTTCCACTCCACACCTTGCAATGTAGTGCCTTTGTGGGAAACATTCCTCAAATGTTCCTAATTTGAGTGTTCCATCTCTTTCCTGTTGGGGCCCTGACCAACACACACACACACACACACACACAGAATGACAACCACATCTAGAAAGAACAGGGAGGGATGAAAAGCTGAGAGAGATGGAGGAAAGGAAGAAGAGACAGACTAGTTCAGAGTCAGAGATGGGGAGGCCAAAGGGAGAGCGCGCGGATGGAAGGCAGCAGGGACACAGGCGTCCAGGGCAACCTTGTTTGAATGGCGAGAGAGTAAAAATCATCTAAACATCTATTGCTGGAAGAAAGCGAAATAAACCATGACGGTTCCTCATGGAATACCACACAGCTGATAAAAAGGCTGATGTACATCTTTATGTATTGAGATGGAAAGAGATCCCCCAAAAATCAGTCAAAAATCCCTCTGCACAATCCCTGAGAAGGTCTCATAGCGCCATATAATTTCTAGGGGGAAAACACTGTAAACCAAAACTCACTAAAAACACTTTATATTTCCATAGGAAAAAGTATACCCATACGTACAGATATTATAGTCTATATGTATATGCATACATGTTTGTATGTGTGTATCAAAGTGTAAGCATGCAGTGCGGGACGATCCTGCTAGAGCATTAACTGCATTCCCCCCGAGGAAGTAGTCTGAGAACAGATGGGAAGACTGTCCAAGGGAGCCCCTTTCTTGTATCTGTGATACAGTACTTGGTACAAAGATGATGTGTTTTTGTCACTTGCGTAGTCAAATATTAATTTTCAAAGGAGGGGAGGCAGCAAGAGCAGAAAGGACAAGAGAGGTGAAGGAAGCAAAGAGACCCTGTGGGCAGACCCAGCTTCCATCTGTCTGTCTGCTCATCCTCTCCTCCAGGCAAGCTGTTGGCCAGCCCCTCTGGCTGAGACCCCAGACAAGCAGACCCGGTCCCAAGAAGCTCAAAGAGATACACACCTGTGCAGGCCCAGGTGTTCCAGGTACCCCTGTGGGTGCCTTCCTCGGGGGAGGATCAGCAGGCACGGCGGTGGGGAGGACACAGGTCTTCCGGACAGGTGATGAGAGGGGGAGGGAGGAGGCCCATGGTGGCCATGCCAAGGAGCACCCCCCCCACCGCAGGCCAATGGATGTGGGGGTCCCAGCTCAGCAGGAAGAGGCTGGGCCACAGACACAGTTGCATGTGGCCAGGGTGTGAAAGGTCCCAGGCCCTGGGAGGGCTGGAACTGGAGGGCGTTGGCCGGATGTCCAGATAGAGAGGAAGCACGTTAGATACATGGGCCTGCGGTGTAAACAGAAGGGCCTAGGTGGACACAGACCCGAGTGAAGAGGGTCTCAGGGCCTGCAAGCGGCACGGCCCAGGGAACATTTGTTAGTGGAGAGGAGCAGAAAGAGGAGAACACAACCGATACTGGAAGGAGGATAGAGAAGGTCTAGAGAGGTGGGCAATGCAGAAAGATCACACACACACACACACACACACACACACACACAACCTGGGCATGACGCTCAGAGACCACAACCTGGGGAGGCTTCATCACCCTCCTCATCTTCTCGCGCACCGTCTCTCAGTTCACAGCTTGGGACTTTGGGCTCCTTGCCCTTAGCAGAGCACACAATGGGCATTCCACTTGCACTTGCTGGATGTCTACTGGGTGGATGGGTGGGTGGATGGATGTCATCCAGGTACAAGACTCTGGGTCCTTGCTGAGGCTGGGCTAAGGAGTTAGGCAGGCATCCTGAGCAGCCTCTTTGAGGGTCACTTGGTAGGAAGTGGGGACGGATGGGTCATGAGCAGTAGGAGGGGGAGTCAGTGATGACGCAGGGCTCCGAGGAGGGGAGTGACATTCTGCACTAATAAGAACAGAAAGAGATACCCATCTCTTTGGGTCCAAAGATGATGTGGTGATGCTCTGGATTCAAGATACCCGGGGAGGGTCCCAGCCAGTGCTGGCTCAGAGAGGGGCGCACCTCCAGGAGCAGAGGGGAGGGCATGGACAGCATAGGCAAGGTGGCCCAGAGTACATGTGCAGAGTAAGGGGGGGGGCACAGGAGGGGACCTGAGGCCCCCAGGTGTGAAGTGGGTAGAGGAGGAAGCATAGTTAAGGAAGAGCAGGAAGAGAAACAGGTCGGACAGACAGATCCTGGCCCAGACCCCTCCACGTACTCCACGGAGGGATGTGTGGGTGAAGGGATGGAAGGATGGAAGAACGATGGACAGACAAACAGCCAGAGAGACAGATGAGGTGGGAACCAACCTTAATCACGAACACACAAGTTTACACACACACACACACACTCACACACACATACAGTGAGGCACAGAGAGAGAAGAACTCTCCAAGCCTCAGAAACAAGAGCGAAAGCTGTGGACAAGCCCGCGGCTACACACACACGGTCCACAGCAGGAATGACGCACAGAGTACAATTCAATAAGGTCCCTCTGGAGAGCGAGGAGAAGCGTGGCCGAGGGAGATGAAGCTACAGGCAGGGAGGGGTGGGTGACGTGTCAAAGGAAAGTTTAAGAAGTCAAGGGCAGCGGAGCCGCGGGGGAAAGGGGGCGGGTCAGGGGGAACACACAGGTACCCACGGATGGAGCCGGTGGGCCCTGGCTCCCAGACACGAGATGCTCACGTGACACAAGGTGCTGGTAACTCCCACTGGCCCCGCAGCTCCCCCTTCCCCATCCCTGCTCTCAGCCGCACCCACCCCCAGGCTGAACCCTGGCTTCCCGCTGGCCTCGGCCAGGAGGGACCCCCAGCAGGAGCTCTGGGGGAGGGAGGTCAGCGCATTCAGTCCCCTGGAGCTCAGGCTGCTGTGTCCCTCTCCTCTCAAGGCAGCCCTCTCTACAAGGTTCTGGAAACTTTTCCTGGGGGTAATGATGGCTCACTGTCCCTATCCCTGGGCTCCTGCGGCACCCTCATGGTTGCCTCCACCCACACCCCAGTACCTCTGCAAATAGACGCTCCTCAAACTCCCTTCATGCGAGGAGACATGTCTTCCCCGTGGGGACCTGTGAGGCTCGGGTGGGTGCAGGGAGACAAAGGAGGCCTCTGTCGTATATGGAACGCTGTAATTTTTTTTTTTTTTAACAAATACAATAAGTCCTTACATCACTCGTGGAATTAAAAATTATTTTCGAGGGCGCCTGGGTGGCTCAGTTGGTTAAGCGACTGCCTTCAGCTCAGGTCATGATCCTGGAGTCCCTGGATCGAGTCCCGCATCAGGCTCCCCGCTCAGCAGGGAGTCTGCTTCTCCCTCTGACCCTTCCCCATCTCATGTGCTCTCTCGCTCAAATAAATAAATAAAATCTTTTTAAAAAAATTATTTTCGAAAAGGAGAGATGAAGCAAGAAGGGGAGAAAAACAAGGGAGTAGAGGAGAAGTGGTCCACAGACACCTCCTGCCCAGCCTCCCTCTGGTGCAGACCCCAGGAGAAAGCAGACCCAGGCCCCGAGGAGCCTGCGGCCTGGCGGGAAGGGAAACAAAAGCATGCTCAGGGCTTGGTGCTCCCAGGTGGCCCCTCACAGCCCCTCTGGAGCTGAGCATGGCTGGGGTAAGCCTGGAGGGTGGTGGGAGAGAGATGGGAACCAGGACAGGGCCCCGGAGAGCTCGGAAGCTCCATAGAGGCTGGCAAAAAAACAAACAAACAAACGAACCAAAAAAACCCTTTCCCTTCCAAGGAAACAGAGGGAGCATGGCCTGAAAGGTGGGAGGAAATCAAGAGCCCTCAGTCTCCACAGCACAGGGCTCCCAGGGGGCACAGAGGGAGTGAGGAGTGAAGTGGGCTGGCCACCTTTGTCAACAAGCAGGTGGGGGCATCTGGCCGAGCTGCAACAGGGGACTTGGGGCCGGGGTCCTTGACTGTAGAGGGTGTGTTTGCAGGGGAAGGAAGAGAAATGGCCAGGGCCTACTGTTCCCTCCTCAGTTGTCTGTGGATGGAGGGAGAGCGAGGACAGGAGGCAGAAAGGAACCTCACTTCTCAGGTGGGAGGGAGGGAGCAAATCCACCTGTCAAGAGGACCCAGGAAGAGGGGAGAGGACAGCCATTGCCAGGACAACGATACTGACCGTGAGGATGGGGAAGAGCCAGGAGACATGGGGGAAAGCCTGTGGGGAAAGAATCGTGAAGAATGGGAGGCAGAGTAGAGGTGGGAGTAGTGATGGGGAGGGGCGGCCAGAATTCTGGCTCTGAAATGGGGAATGGCTCTGATCAGAGGATGAAGAGTTTGGTCCTCGCTTGGAGAGTCTGTGGCGCTGGTGGGGCCGCCAAGTGAGCCAAGGTGGGGCTTGAGCAGAAGAGCCTGGGTTGGGGGTACTGAGGCAGCATCTTGTGGAAGGGAAAGGACAAGTCCAGGAAAACTAGGAGGGAGAGAAGTAACAGGAGGGGGTGCAGCTGTGCGAGCATCCATACTGGGAAACCAGGAGGGGGAAAGGTCTGGAGAAGTGGTACACACACACACACACACACACACACGGTGATGCTCAGAGTGACTTAAGGTCTTGGGGCACCGCTGTCACCCATCTTGTCGTGCAGTGTGTGATAATTGGTTTGTCCTCCGCCCGGACTCAGCTCCTGCAGGACACGGGCTGGGGTTTAGGGGCCTTTGTCCTCAGTGGAAACCCAGTGGGTGCTTGGGACAAGCTTGTTGGGTAGATGGATGGATGGATGGAAGGATAAGTAGGGGGAGGGATGGGGGAATGGATGGTCCAGGATCACAAAGGTGATAACGGGGCTGTGGCAGAGGCCCCTCAGAGGGAGAGTTGAAGTCCCAGGTGGTGGTGATGCTGAGCACTAAGGAGAGCCGGGAAGAAACACACATGGGGCTGGGGAGGGGACGTGCTGGGTTTGAGGGTGGGGGCCCAGCATCCATGGCAGGAGGGGCAGAGAATGAGTAGAGTCTGGGTGGCAGAGGGACGCAGGAGTGTCTGTGCAAAGGACTCTGACTGCATCCAGGGAGCGGGTGAAATGGGAGAAGGATCCAGGCCAGGGACCTGGGGGCACCACGACAGAAGATGTGTGAAGCAGGAGGAGGCAGGGAAGGAAGACGGCCAGGACAGACAGACCCTAGTACGCAGCTCAACAAATACGTTTCCGATAAACGGACAGGCAGATGGATGAAGAGTCACGGAGAATGACAGAGACGGTGGAACCCGATGGTGACCCCTCCTCAGAGAGAGAAGCACGACCCAAACCTGTGGACCCGTGTGTGCGCATGTGCACAGGGGAAGGCGTGGAGAAGGCAGAAAGCGGTACAAGCTTGAGAAAACGAGATGGAGCTGAGGGGGCGAGCTGTGCGTGCACACACAGGCGCGCACACACACACACGCACCCCCCAGGAATGACACACAGACTCAGAGCAACTGACTAACGCTTCTCGGGAGAGCGGGAAAGAGCACGGCTTCGTGAGGGAGATGCAGACAGCAGCAAAAGGAGCACGATGATGGGTAACTCGAAAAGTTAGGAAATAAGAAAGAAGAAGGGGGGAGAGCTTCAGGGACTGGCAGGCAGGCAGATGGAGACGTAGGCAGGTGCCTGGGTACAAGGCTAACATACACGTGCTGAGCCTGCGCCCCGCTTCTGGAACAGGCTAGGCGAGCCCCTGTGGGCAGGCACCCGCGGCTGGGAGGACGGGAGGATGGAGGAGGAAGCGCACGGGGGGGGGCCAAGGAGCTAGGGCCGCGCCCATCAGGAAATCAGTGTCGCAATCAAATGAGGAGAGTCTGAGGAGCTGTCCTCTCTCGGGGGCCTTCCCCAGGTTTGGAAGTTTCCTGAAGGGACCTTTACGGATACCCATTCAGAGTGGGGAACAGGCAACGCACACCTACCCACGAGCACTCAGGAGCTAGGGCCACGTCCAAACAGCAGTGGGGAAGATGAGACAGAAAAGGAGGGAGGGAGGCAGGGAAGGCGAGAGAGAGCTCTCTGAGCCACACCCCGCCGCCCCCCCCCCAGCCGAGGCAGGGCCCCAAGACAGGCGGCAGGGTGCCAAGACCTGGAGCAGGGGGAGCCAGAAGGAGATAGGCGCGTGTTCAGTACAGCCTGATCTCGAACGACAAAGTAGAAACTACCAGAATGTCCCTCCTTGAAGGAAGGGTGAGGTAAATTCCAGGGCAGCCCTTCTCTGAAGCCCTGTGCGGCCAAGGACAAGAACTGACTGTGATATGTGTGCTAAGAGGGAAAACAGGGCCCTCAGAGAGCTGTTGAGCGTAAGCGCTCACAGGAGAATAATATTCACAGTATGAAGCCATTTCTTTTAACAACAAGGACAACAGTGTGCTGAATACTGTTCACCCAACCATACTCTGCACTTTTTAGAGGAATATTTGTGCTTCCATTTCCAATTGCTCATTGACTTCTGTGTATTGATTTTGTACTTTGTGACCTTGTAAACTCACTTAATAGCTTCAGGAGCTTTTTTGAAGATTCTTCAGAAGTCTCTATGTAAACAATAATGTCCTCGGCTAATAGAGACGGTTTTCTTTCTTCCTCTCCAGTCCGTATGTTCTTTTACTTCTTTTTCCTACCCTATTGCACTGGCTAGGACTTCCAGTATGAGGCTGAATGGGAGTGGTGAAAGCAATGTCCTTGGCTTATTCTTGGGGGAAAAGCAGTCTTTCACCACTGAGTATGATGTTAGCTGCTCTTTAGGATTGTGTGTGTGTGATTAATTTTTTCCCCACTCATTTGATAACTCTGGTTTCCACCTGGGAAAAGAATTGGGGATCAGGATGTAGGATGAGGGGCACAGTGGAAGAGACTTCGGTTTCATAGGTAATGTTTTAATCTTCCAAGAAGACAATGTATTTGTGTATCACTGGTGAGACTGAAAAGTAATTTTTATTTAAAAAACAGAGAGAAGGGTAGCAGAAAGGGGAGAAAGGGACCACTCGTGAAGAACAAGGAAGAAGGGGAAATCCACTGTCCATCTGTCTGGTCACCCCTTCTCCCCACCCAGCCCCAAATATCCCCTAGCTTCCCCACTCGCATCCCATGCTGACATCCAGAGAAGAAATCAGATGCAGGGTTCAGTATGGTGTGGAGCAAGGCACCCAAACCTAGGCATGCCCAGCTGTTCCTGGGGGAGAGCTCCTGCAAAATGATGGGAATGTGATGGGACATAGGGAGAAGAGCCATCTGGAGCTTCATCAAAAAATGAAGATGGGTTTAGAAGGGGAAGGGAAAGAGGCCACTGTAGCCTTGTTGACAATGAGGAGGAGCCTGAGGGACATCCATGGGGCTCTCTGTATCGGGATAAGTAAGGGAAAAGAGACTGTGGATATGACAAACAGGAGGTTGGTGGAGGGCTTTGCCCAAGCATCATGGTGGGTACAGAGGAAGTGGGGGCATCAAAGCTCAACCCAAGATTTAAGCTCCCCGACTCTTCTGAAGATGGAAGAAGAGAGTGGACAAGAGTGAGACAGGGAAAGATGGAGTGTTTCTCCACAAGTTAGAAGTGACCCAGCTGAGAGGAGCCTGGAAAGAAGGGAGAGGACAGCCATGGCCAGGGCAACCATGTTGGCCATGAAGATAGGGAGTAACAAGGGGAAAGACTGGAGAGAGATGTTGGAGGAAGAATCAGCCAAAAAAAATGGAGTTAAATTAGAGATGGAAGGCAAGGGTAAAGAGAAGAAGGTGATGTCTGGATTTCTGGTCTTGGAGATGAGGAGTGGCACAAAGGATGAGGCTGGGGATGATGAGGAGTTGAATTCTATTTTGGTAAGTCTATGATATTGCTGGGGCATCTGGGTGGGGCTGAGGAAGGGTCAGTGGATATAGGTGAGGGAGCTTTTGCATGGAGGGGGTCTCTGGAGACTTGGGCATGGACAGCATGGTGCAGGAGAAGTCATGGAAAGAGAAGAGCAGACTGCAGCCCTGGGGAGCACCAAGTCCAGAGATCTGGAAGGAAGAAGAAGGTCTGAAAAAGTGGCCAAAGCAAATAAGACAGATATCACACACACACCCCAAATATACACAGTGTAGTGACCACGCGACATAAATTCTTGGAACACCCCCTATCACACATCTAATCCAATGATAATTGGTCTGTCTTCTCCCTGGACTCTGAGCTCCTGTAGAATGTGGTTTTGGGAACTTTGTCCTCAGCAGAGATCCAGTGGATGCTCAGGGCAAGTTTGTTGAGTGGGTGGATGGATGGATGGGTAAGTAGGTGGATGGACGGATGGATGGATGGATGGATGGATGCAGTGGTCCAGGCTTTAGTTTTCTGGGCCCCGGCTGAGACAGGGGCTGATAAGATAGTGGGGTGGGGGGTGCTGAGCAGCTTTTGGAGGAAGATTCTACAGGAAGGAGAACAGATGGGCTGTGGGCGGCAGGAGAGTGAGGACTCAGATGACTCGGGGCTCCTGGCTGCGGACCCAGGCAGGCAATGACAGCGCTAATGAGAACAGGGAGAGAAACCTATTAGAGGTGCGGAAATGATGTGGTGAGCTTGTCATATGCTGGGTTTGAAGTACCAAGGCCAGCCGGGGATTGGCTTTGAGTTTTCAACTTAGGAACAAAAAGGGAGTGTGGCCTGCAGGGCTGTCAGCACCAAGGGCAGGATGAGCATGTGCAAAAGGGGAGTGGGGTCCAGGGCACACACTGGGGGCCCCAGGGTGTGAAGGCAGGTGGAGGGAGAGGAGAGAAGGAGACAGGCAGTGGACAGCAGACAGCCGTGCACTCACACAAAACACATACACCACGGACTGGCCCAGGTCTTGGCATGAAGCGTGTGTTTAATAAACCTCTTGTGGATGAATCGACAAATAAATGGACAAAGTGTGAATGACAGTGACCCAGAGACTGAGAACCACCTCAGCCTAAGCCCCAGAGGGAAAGATGTGAGAGACTGACAGATGTTCACACACACACACACATAAAGTGAGAGTGTCCAAAGAAAGAACATAACTCCACAAGCCACAGAATGAGAGAGAGAGAGAAAGAGAGAGAAAGCTGAGAGGGACCGTCAGCCAGAGCAAGTGCATGCGCATGCACACACGGCGCAAATGCTCACGGACTCAGAGTGAAAATTCAACAAGGCTCCTCCGCAGAAATAAAGGAAACATGGATTTGCCCAAAGGCAGTGAAGAAGGGAGAAATGGACCTTCACACAGACAACAGGGACACCAAAACAGGCACACTGTGCACAAACACTCATATTCTCACTCACTGGAACAGAATCTGGCACTTGTCAGATAATGGATGGAGAGGTGGATGGATGGATGGGTGGATGGATGGTTAGATGGATGGTGTAACCTAGAGATGAGAACAAAACCTGATAAAGGGCCCAGAATATGAGTGATTCACATGTATGTGAATCACACAACACACGCTTACACTATCTAACATAGCATTTACCACAAGGTATTTAAATATGAAATAACTTCATAAAGTAATAAATTAACAAAAGAATGAAGGAACAAATGAAGCAAATCAGAAATTTGATCAAAACCCATTAAGCGAGAGAGACAGAAATATAAGCCATGGTGAGACAGCCACAGACACACACATGCAGGTGTGGGTATGAATTCACATTCACACACACACACACACACACAGAATGATCCACTCCCAAGGGGAGGACCACACCTGTGAATGTGGGGGAACTCAGAAGCTAGGAAAGAATGAAGAAAGCACAGTAGAGAAAGGCAGGGAGGCAGAGGGCTGGAACGGAGGGTGCAGAGATGAGAGCTGTCAAGGAACAGACTTCACAGGACTTGGGCTCCAAACAGATTCATGCATATCAGCCATGAGTATTTACAAAGCAACTACTACGAGCCAGACACTGTTGGCTGAGAAAATTACAGCAGAGAACAGAACGGACTCAGCCCCTGCTCTCCCAGAATGGACCTTCCAGTATAGAAGGCAGGAAGAAGGCCATGTAAGTAAGTTAAGGAGATCATTTCTGATACTGATAAGAACTAGAAGGAGCATAAAGCAGGGTGGTGAGACGGAGCCCTGGGGGAGCGGAGGGGTACTTCAGAAGGATGATTAGGTAAAGCCTCCTTGGAGTGGTGAATCTGAGCTGAGAACTGAGGGGTAGGGAAGAAAGAGGCACCCTTGTAAATTTCTGGGAGAAGGGGGTCCCAGGATGAAAGAGCTGCAAAGCTGAAGTCCTGAGACAGGAATGAGCTTGGCATGTTGGAGGGCTAGCAGGGGGCCAGTGGGGCTGGAACTGAGTGAGTAATAGGGAGAGGTGGCAGGAGGGGTAGCTGGAGATGTGGTCAGAGCCACACATGTCAGACTTTGCAGGGGGTGGCCCAAAGCTTAAGTTTTATGCTCAACACAGTGGGAAACCACTGCAGGGTTTTAAGCAGGTGGTGGTCTGTAAGATTGAATCTGTAAGATCCTTCTGGTTGTGGATGGAGAATGAATTAAACACAGGAGGACAAGCAGGGATCCCGGGGAGAAGGCTGGGCTGTTGTCCCAGAGAAGCCATGGGGGCTTGAGTTAGGATGGAGCAGTAGAGTGAAGAAAGCAGAATGGATTTGGGATCTTTGGGAAGTTTGGTCAGTGAGACTTAGCAGTGTATTAAGCATGGATAGGTATGAGTGATGAAGGCAACTTGGGACTCCAGGATGACTTTTAGGGAGTTAGGGTGGTGTCATTTACTGATATGGGGAGGGAGCAGGTTTGTGGGGGAGATAGAACAATTTCAGCTTTGAACACAGCAAGTTTGAAAGGTCTCTTGGGCATCCAAGTAGAAAAGTTGAATGGGCAGTACAGTCTGGAGTTCAGGGGGAGCGAAAGATGGCAAGTCATCAGAAATAGAGAATATGTCCAACAATTGAACCAAATGAGTGCCCCTAAGGAGCGTGTGTAGATGAAGAAGAGAAGGGAGCCACTTGGATATTGGGGGAAATGGGAGGATCCAGCTGAAGAGCCAAGAAGGAAAATCAGAAGAATGTCATGTCAAGAAAAGTGAATGCTCCAAAACTGAGGAAGTGCTTGACCCCATGCAACATTGCTGATGGGACAAGGAAGATGGCAACTGAGAACTGACCATTGGATCTGACAAGACAAGAGCACTGGTGACCTTGACAAGAGCAGTGTCAGTAGCAAGGTGGGAATGAAAGGTTAATTAGTGGGGGTCAAAGAAAGAATGGTTGGAGGCTGACTTCCAAGGTCTTGTTGAGATCAAAGCCATGAAATGAGAAAATGAGATAGGATGACAGCAGATGATGGCTGGGGACTGGGATGGCTTGAAATTGGGATTTCAGATCAGAGCTGTTATTGGGTGACAAGGTCAAAGATGTGATCATGGCTGAGGTCAAGTGGAGGACAAGATTGTTAGCACTTAGCAGGTCAAGACCATGGTGTCAGCTGCACAAACCAGTGGGTGTGAAGCCAGCAAGGATGGCCACAGGACTAGGAATAGAGAGAAGACAGAGCCACAGTGAGATATTGGCAAATGACCAACCAATGAGAAGTACTGGGAGAGTGAGCAAAGCAGAGTCAAGAATAATGTGAGGGTACCACCCTCTGTAGTAGGGTACATAGTAGTCTTATTGACCAACCCAGGGACCCCAGCAGGAGAAGCATGTGTTGGGGAAGATGCTGAGTGGCAAGTGCCAAGGGACACCCAGGTGGAAGCATCTAGGGAATGGCTGACCATACAGATCTGGGGCTCAAAATCATGATTAGGCAGGAGAAACTCAAAGGTCATCAGTACTTGAGTGGTCATTGAAACAGAGGGCAGGGAAACAGGTGGAGGGGGAAATGAAGATGTCTGGGGACACAGGCCTGGGGATGAGGGGCAGTGGCATGTTGGAAGTGGGGCCCTTGTCTTAGAGTGGTGGGGCAGGGGCCAAGCTTGGTGGATGCAAGTCCAAGGGTCATTGGGAACATGTTCAAGTTGAGTTGCCCATAGACTTCCCCATGGAAATGTCCAGAGAGCAGTTGGGCACAGGAGTCTGGTATCCAGGCTCTAGCTGGGAGTCATCTCTATAAGGCTGGTGTTCAAGTCTCGGGACTGAATGAAGGAAGATTCCCAAGGAAGTGAGGAGAGACAGAGACAGAGAGATATCCAGAGACAGCCGTGAGCTCAACAACATGTCATCCACACTTACAAGGGGTTCTCCAGCTTTTCTCCAGCAGCCAGGCATGGAAGCACAGGAGGAAAGATGGGGCTGGGTGTCCCAGAAGCTGAGAACAGCATCAAAATGCTGCTGAGAGTTCCAAGAAAATGTACATGGCTCTTAAACCCTCGGCTTGGAGACCTCTCGGATGTCCTTGGGTGGGGGTGCTGATGGCAGCAGGTGGAAGGAATGAGCTAATGGGGGCAATTCTTTCCCTAAGCTTTTCTGAGAAGGGAGAAGGGAGTAGCTGGGGGAGAGATAGAGTCAAGGGAGGAATCTTCTGAGGTGGGAGAGATCTGCATGCCGGCTGGAAGGATCCAACATTTTTCAAAGGGTAGCCATCCTTCCAAAACGTTAACAAGCACTGCCTTACAGACAAAGCAGCGCGAGGACGCAGCGGGGACGGAGAGGAGGTCCAGGAAGAGAAGAATGGTGCGCCCGCTGGGTCATTCATTCATTCATTCATTCAGAAAATCTCTAATAACAACTACCCATTTAATCTTTAATAGCAGCTCCGGATTGTGAGCCTGGTGCTGCCGTGACAGCTTTTCAAAATTCGTCTAATCCTCGAGACACCCCATGAGGAACGTGACACGGCGGCTTTGTTTACAGACCAGGGGACTTGGGAAGGTGACAGGTGTTTGAGCAAGAAGTAGAGGGGTGGGCGCAGAGGTGGGGAGCCAGGAAGGGCCCCAGAGGGAGAGTCAGCAGGAAGCAGAGACAGATGGCTGTGGGCGGCAGGAGCTGAAGGAGTCAGAGTCGACTCCGGGCTCCTGGCTGCAGCCGGTGGGCACTAATGAGAACAGGAGAAAAAGAGGTTTGGGGGCTACAGAGACAAGGTGGGGGGGCAGTTAGAGGCATCTGTGGAAAGGCTTAGCTGGTGCTGGCATGTCTCTCCATCCTCGTGGACTGCAGGGAGAGACTCGGGGGGTCCAGCACAGCGGGCCGGGGATGTACTGCCCAAAGAGAGGGTACCGAGTGAGGGCACGAGGTGCTCAGGGCAAGACAGGAGCTGCAGAAAAGAGAAAGACTCTGGGACCCTTTACACGCTGAGAGAAAAATGCTTAACACATATCATCTTACGTCACTTAGAGGATGTCTCTGGAACCAGACAGCCTGGACAAATCCCACCTCCACTGCTTACTTGCTGCGTAAACTGGAACAAGTCACTTGACTTCTCTGAGACTCGGTTTCCCTATCTGTAAAATGGGGATAATAACAATGCCATCATTTTCTAAGGATCAAATGAAAAGCACAGATAAGGGACATAGGATAGTTTCTGGCGTGCAGTAAGTACTACATAAAATTAGGTGTTGTCAGGGCGCCTGGGTGGCTCAGTTGGTTAAGCGTTTGGCTTAACCTTCGGCTCAGGTCATGATCCCAGGGTCCTGGGATCCAGTCCCCCTGTTCTCAGCTTCGAAGGGAGTCTGCTTCTCCCTCTGCCCCTCCCCCCACTCGTTCTCTCAATCTCACTAACTCTCCCAAATAAATAAATAAAATATTTTAAAAAAAATTTTTTAAAAATTAGGCATTGTCATTGTTATAGGCTGTCTTACTCTATTTTTTTTAAAGATTTTATTTATTTATTATTTATTTGAGAGAGAGAGAATGAGAGACAGAGAGCATGAGAGGGGGGAGGGTCAGAGAGAGAGGCAGACTCCCTGCTGAGCAGGGAGCCCGATGCGGGACTCGATCCCGGGACTCCAGGATCATGACCTGAGCCGAAGGCAGTCGCTTAACCGACTGAGCCACCCAGGTGCCCCGAGGCTGTCTTACTCTACCCTTGAGCACCTGTAGCCTTTAGGGAGACAGATATACAAAAAGAGAACAGAGATGTGACTGGAGATTTGGGGGGTTTTTTATTTTTATTTTTTAAGATTTTATTTACTGGGGTGCCTGCGTGGCTCAGTCATTAAGCGTCTGCCTTCAGCTCAGGTCATGACCCCAGGGTCCTGGGATCGAGCCCCACATCGGGATCCCTGCTCAGCGGGGAAGGGTGGGAGGGGGCCTGCTTCTCCCCCTCCTACTCCCCCTGCTTGTGTTCCCTCTCTCGCTGTGACTTTCTCTGTCAAATAAATTTTTAAGAAAGATTTTATTTATTTATTTGAGAGAGAGAGAGCACAAGCAAGGGGGAAGGGAGAAGGGGAGGGGAGGAGGGGGAAGTAGAGGGAGAAGCAGACTCCCCACTGTGCAGGAAGCCTGATTTGGGGCTAGATTCTGCATTATTCCAGCTACTCTCCAGCATCCCCCAAGTGCCTGGCCTGTGCCAGGGGGTGAGGCCAAAGCTCCAGGGAGGGACTGTGCACCTGGCTGGACCCTGTGTCACTCCCAGTCTGATGGGGGAGGCAGACATGGTAGAGATACAGTTGCCCCTTGAACCATACAGGGATTAGGGGCTCTGACCCTTGCACACTTGAAAATTGGGTATAACTTTTGACTCCCCCCTCCACATTTAACTACTAATGGCTTACTTTTGACCAGAATCCTTACCAATAACATAAACATCAATTAACACAAATTTTGAAGTTCTAGGTATTATATACTGAATTCTTGCAATCAAGTAAGAAAATCATAAGGATGAGACAATAATATTTACAGTACTGCACTGTATTTATCCAAAAAAATCTGCATGTATGTGGACCATGCAGTTCAAATCTGAGTTATTCAAGGGTCAGCTGTAGATTGGTAGGAAAGAATAAGGTAACAGGAGGGATGCGGATGGGCCAGGGGCTCACAGGAGCCCCCAGGCAGCATGCCCACGTGGGGCTGACAGGAGGGGCCCCATGAGGGAGCAGAAGGAGGGAGCCAGGTAAACAGGATGGGGAGGGGAGGAAACTTGCATCCCATGCCAGGGGACAGCCATAGGCAAAGCCTGCAAGGTGGGCACCCTGTGCTGCTAAAGTCTGCTTGTGTCCCCAGCCTTCCCTCCCCCATCTCTGCGGCCCACAGGCCTCCATGGTTTCTCTTACCCACTCATTCCCTGAATATCTATCTATTTGACACCTTGGACGAGCCCCACCTGGGTGGACCCCCCTCTTTCCCTCTCCCCAACTGTTGCCCAGCCCCTCCCACCCCCTTCACCGTCCTTCCTGCTCACTTGCTGCCAGAAGGCATGTCACCAAACTCCACCACTGTGACAGGATCACTCCCTTGCTCCACAACCTTCACTAGCTCCCTATGGCACACAGGGCAAAACCCAGAATTCCTCCTGGCTGCTCTCACCTCTGGGACCAGAGTGGGCTGGACCATCTCTGGGTCCCCTAGTCTGGCACAAGATAGGCCCCAGCTCACGTTTGACTGAATGATGGACTGTCTGTCTCTATTTGGGGTCTGGTGCACCACCCCCACAGACTTACCACAAACACACACACTCCTCTCTGTTTCTGTCTTCTGTGTGTGTGTCTCGCTCACTCACTCTCTCCCCCATCTCCCTATCTCCGTCTCTGTCACTGACACCACTCCCTGACTCTCTCATCTCTTTGTGTGTCCCTCTGTCTCTCTGTCTTTAGATCTCTACATCTCTGGTTATGTCTCTCTGTTTCTCCCTGGATCACTGATACCCTTTGGTTCTCTCCTTCTCTTCCTCTGTCTTCCTTTCTGTCTCTTTGTCCCTCCTTCCGTCTGCCTCTATCTCTGTGTGTATGTCTCTCTGTCTCTGTGGTTCGGGATTGCACAGGCCCAATGCCCTCGGCAGGGCAGGCTCCCTGCCAGCCCCAGTCTGGCTCCTGGGCTGCCTGCTGAGGGTCTTGCTCCCACCCACTCCCCAACTTTTGTTTTCCCTTCCTCACGGCCTTCTCTGGGGTTGAATTCAATGTCCCTCCAGCCCCGAGGGCCAGTCCTGCTCTGCGTCTGCTGTGCCCATGCCCACATATGCATTCACACCACTGCCCATCTGTCCGTCTGTCTCTCTGCCTTGGTCAGCCCCTCTCTCCAAGTCGTTCTGAATCACTCATTCAAATGCCAGCCAGAGAGCCCCGGCTACGTCATGGATCAGGCCCCCCAGGCCCTGAGGAGAGGGACAGTGTCATGAACAACCACGTGCCCCCCGAGCACGTGCCCACGGAGCGCTGGCCACACGCCAGGCCCTCGTCTAAGCCCCCGTTTGCATTCTTCAGTCCTCCTCCTGCCTCTCAGACTTGAGGAAACTGAGGCATCCGGGGCAAGGCCCCAGCAGGAAGCAGTGAGCTCCCAGCCACCAGGCTCTCAGCCCCTGCCAGATGCCCCTGCGTAAAGGAGGAGCCTCAGAGACTGGGAGACCCGCCTCTGCCCCCTACTCCCAGCGCTCCCCAGTCCCCCGGGGCCCGGACATCATCCAAGTCACTGCAGGCTAGTGGAGGGGTCCTCCGAAAGTCCGAAAGTCCAGGTGGTGCCAAGGCCAAGGCTGGGCCAGGGGAGGGGGGGGGGGTGGGGGAGGCACTTCAGGGAAGGGTCCTGGGGACAGAATTGGCCGGAAGCCGTGACAGCCAAGAGCAGGTGTTGGAAGGCAAGAGGCAAGTAGGGGGCCCCCGCTGGGTGCTGACAGCATGTGACTGGTACAGGCCTGGGGAGACCCCAGAAGGCTGCTCGAGGGGAGTGGTGGGGTCTCTGAAGAAGGGACTGGGGAGGGAGCTGGGGCAGAGCCCGCCCTGGGACTCCTGGAAACTTCAGCAGCTGTGCACACATACATGTGCTCGCCCAGGCCCAGCGCCCGAGCCTGGAGCTGGGAAAGAAGTTGTGTGTGGAAGGGAGGGAAGCAGGGGGAGGAGAGGGGAAGAGAGGCATGTGAACGGGCCCTGTGATTCAGGCAGAGAGAAGAGGGGAGGGCAGCTCCGTGGCAGCCAGAACTAGAAAGCGGGTTCAGAGCGCTTGCTGCAGGCCCGGCTCTGAGCTAAGCATTCTTTGCATGAGCCATCACATTTGAACCTCAAAACTCTTATTATCCCCATTCTGCTGGCGAGGACACTCAGGCTCTGAGGAGGGTCACTAGTCTGAGGACCATAGTAAGATGGGAACCAGGTGTCAAGCACCAAAGTCCAGAGGCTTCTCTACTGTGTTCCCCGAGAGACAGAGACAGAAGACGAATGGAGATGAGAGCCCTAGAGGCAGGTGGACCTGGAGGGAGACAGCTTTGTTCTCAGAAGGAAGCAGCCTGGGCCTTGGGGAGAGGCTGGGAGCGTCCAACTGCCCCACTCCTGCTCCCAGGAGCCATGTCCCACTTCCCAGCCCTTACAAGGGGGAACAAGAGGCAGGCCCTCCATGCCCAGGCCCCCGCCCCTCTGCCACCCTCATCTTGCAGGCTGCACAAGGAGACCTTCCAGAAATACTGCCCAGTTTCCAGCTTCCACTCTCTGGAGGAAGCTGTGCCCTCCACCTGCATTATCCTACCCTGCTCCCCAACCCCAACCTCTAGCTCTTCTTCATTCTTAGGGAACTGGAGAACAAAGAGACAGGCAGGAAAAGGAACAGAAGGACACAGGCAGGCCCCCAGCACAGTGGGTCCTGCATTTGGAGGGAAGTGGCAGGACAGAGACAACGAAGGAAGGGGAGGGGACATGGGGTCCCCTCTGTCTCTCCCCCACCCCATTTCTTTCTGCTCACTTTCTCTGTCTAGCTCCTTCCCTCTCTCTCTCCTTCTCTTTCACACACACACACACACATCTGATAAAGCCCGAGAGAAAAATAGGGAGGAAGGGAGAAGGTAGGAGACTGTCAGACAGACAGACCTTCCCAGACAAAGACATTCCAACCTTTCTGCTGGGCTGACAAAGACACATGGGGGTGTCCCGTGTGGGGGCCCCCAAATGTTTTTGAAGGAACGCATGAGTGAGAATACGATGAAATAGAGTGCAGAGAAAGACACACACGGACAGAAAAGGTTCCCAGGCACAAGGAAGAGATTGTAAAAAAGACCCTTAAAATTAGTAGTGGTATCTTTCTCTCTGGGAGGCGGGATTACAGGGGATTTTTATTTTATACTCTCCTGCGCATTCTTTTTGGTATTTTCCACCTTTCCTGCAGTGAACACACATTACTTCTGAAACCGAAGGAAAACAATAAATGTCATTTCTAAAAGAAAGAAAATGTCCACAGACTGGGGACAAGGGCTGTCAGGGCTGCGGAGGCAGCGAGGGGTGGGGGAAGGGAGTGAGCGAATACGCACGCTCACACACGCTCCTGTGCCCACACCCAGGCTCTTGCACACTCACACACACCTACACAGATACACGTACTCCCACACACAGACACACACACAATCTATTCTTTCCGCTCAGGAGCAGCCAGAGTGAAATTCCAGAAATCTCCAAGGAAGGAAAAGGGTAGAGAAGATAAGAAAGAATAGGCAGACAGGGAAGACTGGAGATGGACGAACAGACAGACACACGCAGATCTAGCCCAGGGCATGACTCAGCCTGGATGCTCACAATGGGTGTCCAACACCCTCATTAGTCTTACGGTGGCTGTGGTTATAACTTTAATGGGTTTTTCTCATTACAAAGGTGATCATGCAATTTGTGTTCCTGGCAGACAACTTTTTTTAATGATGTTCTGTTTTTTTGAATGAGCAAAAGAACTTATGAATGAGAGTGACCAACAGAGACGGAGGGAGAGCAAAATGTGAGGAAGCCAGAGAGGAAGCAGGCAAGGCAAGAGCCGTGTGGAGGGAGGCACACGCGTGTGTGTGCACACGCACATGCACACACGGGATGGGGCAGGAGCAAGATGGCAATTCAAAAAAGCTGCAGAGAGAGGGAGGCGGCAAGCAGACAGGCAGATGGGCGTCCAGGGAGCCAGTCACGTGCACACACACTCCCAACATGCACCCCCGGGAGCTCACAGAGTGGGGGCCAAATTCAGTGAGACCTGGGCAATGGGAAGGGGCACGCTCTCCCATAGACACACACTCCCCGGTCTGCAGAATGGGTTTTATGAATGAATGAGGATGAATGTGGATGGAATCCCCAGGGCAGGGCAGAGGGCCCGGCTGCGAGAGGCAGAGACAGGGCAGGGAGTGAGAGCGGCAGGCCCGAACGGAGACAGAGAGGAGGGGCAGTGGCGGCTGTGCGAGGGACATGCACACATACGGGGCAAGGGGTCCAGGGTACAACCCCAAACCGGGTCCACTCCCCAGTGTGCTCCCAGGGGCCCCTCCTCCCGGGAAATGGGACTTCTATTGTTTCTCCAGTGCGTCTCTGTATTTTCTACACTTTCTATCATGAAGATGGATGCCTGACCTTTAAGATCAAGAAAACACATGTGCCTTGAAAGAAAGAGAAAAGAAAGAAAAATCATACCGAGAGTAAATGGAGATGAAGCTAGAGAGAGGGAGCAGGGGGAGGTGATCAGGTGTGTGTGTGCATGCACACACACACACACCCTGAAACTGTGGGGAGATAGGAGGAAGGGGAGCAGGGAGGCAGCGGGGAAGACAGTCAAGTGAGGCTCTGAGCCCCAAACCCCCAAACACACCCACGCTCGCACAGGGAGAACTCACTCCTGGAGGAGGTTGGCGGTGCATTTATGATTGCCTACTGTGTGCAGGCTCCCAGGATTAGATTGGTCCCCTCAGCCCACTGCAATCCTGAGTGGTGCATCTGGGTTGATCCAGGGACCCGGGCAGGGGAGGGGTCTCCCAGAAAAGGGTCCCAGGGCCTAAGAACTCAAAGCAGTGCTCTGGGGGTGGAAGAGAAGTTTGCCAAACAGAGGAGGAAGAAGGCATGGGGCAAAGGTGGGCCGGCTGGCCAAGCAGAGGGCAAAGCCTGAGCACAAGGAGTACAAGAGTGATGAAAGAGAGAGAGTATGGGAGGAGGCTGCCGGGACAGGCAGGGCCTGGAAGTTGGCTTTGTTCCTTGCACTGGGTTTAAGATCTGGAGGTGGGGGCTGTTTCTGGTCCCTGATGGCAGCAGAAGCAGGGAGACCACAGGCAGCCCAGGGAGAGATGGGGTGTCCTGATGGGGCAGGGAGAGGAGTTGGCTGAGAGCTGCTTAGGGGACAGCATCTGCATGAAGGTTTCCTGTGGGTGTGGGGAGCGAGGGGGAATGATGAGGGTCCCCAACTTGGAAGCCCTGGAGACCAGGTCTCAGAAGGAGAGGTGAGTTTAGATTCATGGCAAATATGAGGGTGTGAGGAGGGGTGAGGCAATAGCTGGGGGGGTACAGGGGGGAAGCCAAGACTCCCAGGCAGTGCCCCCTGGGAGACCCAGCAGGTTGGGAGCAGGCAGAGGGGGTAGGAAGAGGCCCAGATGGGAAAGCACACTCATGGCAGGCACGTGCATGCACACACACACACACACACACAGACACATGCACAGGCATGTGTGCCAGGAGGAAGGGGAGAAGACAGAGCCTGAGGGGGGCGGGGAGGGAGACACGTGACGTGAGACAGAGCCAGACATGGGTACATCTGGAAAAATCAGGGAGGAAGGAGAGGGAGGCCCAGAGAAGGAGAAAGAGGGAGAGAGCAGGGGAGCAGAGAGACAGAGAGACAGAGCGACGCAGTGCGGAGAGAGGGAGCGAGGGATAGAGTTAGTGTTGGGGAAGAGAGAAGGACAGACCCCGAGGGTCAGACACAGAGCTGGGGAGTCCCACACACAAGACCTCGGCGCCGGGGCACTCAGTGCTGCTTTAGAGACAGAGGGAGGGGAAGAGACACTCCCTCTCCCTCCCTGCCTGCCTGCCCCCTCACTGCTCAGCCCCCCCCACACGCACGCACGCACTCACACACGCACGCACTCACACACGCACGCACACACACACGCAGCGCAGCCCAGCACGCCAGGGGTGTCGCCTGAACAGAGGGATGAAAGCCAGTGACTCACAGACGGAGCACAAAAGCAAGAAGCCCGCAAAGAGAGGCCATGCACGCGGCTCTCTCTCACCCCCTCTCTCATTCTGGGGGGAGGGGGGTGTGCGTGTGTGTGTGACTCCCGGGGCTAGAGCAGGTGTGGTGGGGCAGTCGGATGCACAGACAGACCAAGAGCAAAGGGCAGTGTGCACAGACACACGCGGGAAAGCGTCTGATGCTCAAAAGTCAGCTCGTGCTTCAGAGAAGGAGGTGTGACAGACAACCAGATGGACAGAAGCCACCCTCACACAGGGTGAGAGGAAACCGGGGCCTCAGGCTCGCAGAGCAAGCGGGGAAGACAAGGGAGAAGAGGGGCTAAGGGGCCGGTCCGCACGGGCCCCTCCATCGTCCCTTCTTTTCCGCACCCACGAGTCCCTCCCGCACCTGCCTGCCGGGAGCGCCATCCTGGGCCTGGGTGACCCGGAGCCTGGACCAGCACGCAGTGGGGCAGGAGCTCTTCTGGAAGCCCCTTCCTTCCAGAAACCACTGGCCAGCCCAGGGTAGCCCAGATTATCCCAGGAACATGGGGGCCAGAGAAAGGAGAGTCCGGCCCTTGACAGGGGGCCCTTTGAGACTCAAAAGCCATGGCAGATAAATCGTACCATTCATTATCATTCAGCCATAAAAAAAGGAATGAGGTCTTGACACATGCTACAGTGTGGGTGAACCTCAAAAAACTTACTCTAAGTGAAAGAAGCCAGACTTGAAAGGTCACATTTCCTATGACTCCTTTTACATGAAATATCCAGAATAGATAATCCACAGACCAGAAAGCAGGTCCATGGTTGCCAGGGACGGGAAGGGGGAGGAGAAACAGGGAGTAACTGCTTAATGGGTATGGGATTTTATTTGGGGGCAATAAAAAAAGGTTTGGGAACTAGACAAAGGTTGCATAACATAGTGGATGTACTAAATGCCACTAAGCTGTTCACTAAAATGGTTAATTTTGTTATATGAATTCCACCTCGATAAAAAATGTGTTTCATTTTTTAAAAAGTAGGAGTTCACTAAGCAGATACTCGGGGAAGGGATTTCTGGTTGGAAGGACCAGCACATACAAAGGTGTAGAGGCCTGAAGGCAGGTGAGGAGGGAGGTATGGCTGAATGGGGGGAGGGACTTGGAAGCAGGCGACTGTATAGGAGGGGGGGTGGGCTTGACCACTTCTTGGAGGTGGGAGTGTATGATCCATGCTGCCTTGCCAGGAGAATGGGGGAAGACCTGAGACAGGGAGACTGTGAGGAGGCAGGTGTCTGAGCCACCAAGTGCAAGCTGCAGTTAGCCAAGGTGGGGGGCAAGCAGACTGGGAAGGCCAGGATGGAACTAGCAGATGGGATGAACAGGAAGAGGCACTTTCTTGCATTCTGGCCAGATAGGGCTTAGAAATTAGATTGTTCACTCAGTCATCAAACATGAGTGCCTTCTGCAGGCAGGACAGTGTTCTAGGAGCTGGTGACCCAGCACCAAACAGACAGGCTCTCCTTGCCCTCCTGAGGCACACAGCACAATAGCATGAAAGACTGAAGATAAGCCAATATGTCAGTATATAGGCTGACAGCCAGCAGCGGTAAGGGCTCCAAAGACAAATACAGCAGGGTAGGGGTCGGAGAGCTATGGGGGATGCTGTTTTAGACCAAGTGGTCTGGGAAGGCCTCTCTGAAGAGGAAACTTTGGAGCAGAGAACTGAAGGGCGTAAACAAGCATACAGATCTCAAGAAAGAGCCCTCCAGGCAGCAGGGACAGCAAGTGCAAAGGCCCTGAGGTGGGAGCAGTGTGTTACATTTAGGGAAAGACAAGAGCAGGGAGGCTGGAGCGGTCGGAGGTGAGGAGGGACCGCCGAAGGGGAGCCAAAAGGCCTTCCCATAGGTCGAGGTGAGTGCTTTTGATTTGGTTCTACAGAGACATGCCCCTTGAGGGAGGTGGACCCTAGTGAGGACAGGGGGCAGAAAGGATAAGAGCAGTCATGTCAGGCCCCCCAGCCCCAGCCTACCACAGGACGTGAGGGTAGGGAACTTCAGACAGATGCCCGCACACAGATGCAGGCCTGCCACACGAAGGAAGAGGAAGAAAGCTCCGGAAAGGCTCAGACAGAGGGCGGGAGGGAGCGAGGGGAGCTGAGCAGTGAGGCAAGACCCCCACACAGCCAGGGGCTCCAGGATGACGCGCGAGGGGACAGCAGTGGCCGCCGTGGCAGCCGGGGCTCGGCACGAGGTGTGACGCATGCCTCCTGCTTGCGGCTTGCAAGGCGGCCAGACAGAGACGGTGACGTACAACCCCGACAAAGCCCCCAGGAGAGAGAGCAGGGACGCAGAGAAGGAAGCGGGGGGGGGGGGGGGGGGAGTCGTGAGGCAGATAGCCAGGCAGCGGGATCTGTGGCTAACTGAACAGACAGGAAGCCCGTGGCATCTCCAAAGCCCCCAAGGAGAGAAGGACACATGGACAAAATCACCCAGACAGATCCCTACACTCGGGGAGACACAACCAGAGACACAGTGACCCTCACAACACAAGGAGACGCGGCCAGGAGGGACCCTCCCTGATGTCCAGACAGACACCCCCGCATGCTCGTCCCTGCACACGGACGGGACTGGCCGACACGCACGCACACGCATGCACGCACACACACACATGCACACACACCCAAAGACAGGAAGAGCAGCGCCTCACGTACACACTGGTGCACAGGGACGCATGCACAGGCAAACCTCAAAATGCCTGACATGGACCAAGACGTACGGACCCTCACTCCGAGACAGACGGAAAGACACTCTCTGACATTGGACACAGATGCGCGGGAAGTTGGTAGAAGTGAGAAGATGAAGATGAGGAAGAGTAACAGAGGCCGCGGGCTGCACCCCAGGCCACCCGGCTCTGGGTCCCCCTTCCACCTAGGGTACCAGGCCACATGGAGGCCTTGACCCTGAGGCCTGCCCCACCGTGGTGCTCAGTCACTGTTTGTTGACTGAACACATGACCGAATTTGCCAGCTCTCTGAAGGTCACTCTGGGAGGCCAAGTACAGGCCAGAACACTACCACAGGTGGCGGGGGACAGGGCAGCCAGTGAGGACACTGGAGCATAGCCCCGGGGAGGGGACAGAGCCCAGGTGAAGGTGAGGTGCTGGAACGGAGAGGAAGGAATGGGTCGAGGCCCGTTTGGGGAACCATGTGAATAGGAAGGGGGCAAGGAGGGGAAAAGGGAGCAAAGACAAGCCAGGGGTGCACCTGGGTGCTGAGTGGGCAGTGGTGCCTATGGAAAGTCCGAGAGGCAGGTATATAGGGAGATCTGCTCCCTGGGGGTGGTCCTCACAAAAGGAGAGGTGAGGCCCAGAGTGAGTGAGGTCAGCAGGCTTGGGCGGGAAGGGAAAAGAGCGCAAGACACAGAGAAAGAGCCATCTGGGAGGTAGGGGGAGAGTCCAGAGACTCAGAGTCACGGAGGTCTGCAGAGGCAGACCCCGGGTTTGCTGGCAGGTGGGAGAGGTCGTGGTGGGAGCCGTTTGGGGGGGTTGAGCACAAAATGCAGCTGCACAGGGAGAGAGAGGGAGGTGCTGACACGAAGACAGCCCTGGGACAGGAAGGGGAGGAGAAGGATGGGGCCTGGAGGAGGGGGTTCTGCCCTGGGAGAGATGGACCTGGTGCGTGGACAGGTCAGGGGCTTAGCTCCAAGGTCCCAGCTAGAGACCCGATAGCAACGGGTCAACTGTGGGCAAAGAGAGTTTGCAAAGGGGGTAGGGGAGATGGGAGGGGCGGGGAGGGGGTGGCGAGGCCAGAGCTGGGGTGGACACACACACTAGCTCAGCGACAGCCAGCTCTCACCCACCCCTGGGAGACAGCGAGGGAAGGAAGGAGGAGAGAGAGAGAGAAATAGAGTCAGACTCACCTGGAAAATTCTAGATGGAGCCCCCAGGAGCAGGAGAGGCGAGGCAGAGGTGGGGGAAGCAGTGAGTGAGGGGGAGGCAGTGGGTGCGCGGGGACACACACACACACACACACACATACACTCCTGCAGTGACGCACAGAATGGAAGCAGAATTCAATAATGGCTTAGAGGCGAAGCAGGGGGAGCGGGAGAGAGGGAGGGCATTAGACACACAGCCCCGACTTAGGAGGTACTAACAATTGTTGAAGGAAGGAACAAAGATGAGGAACTCCCGGAAGGCAAGCAGCAACTAGGAAAGTTCTCAGACAGACAGACAGAATGTCACACGTATACACGGTGAGAACCAACCCCCCCCCCCAAGAGAGTAAACAGTGACAGTCGGAATATCGGTTCGGGAGGGGGGCGGTCATGGGAGAAGGGGGCTGCTGGGCGCTGGGCAGTCTGGGTCTTGCTCAGGAAGGTGGATCCACAGGTGTAGACACATGTAAAATTCACTGAGGTTTTCCACTTAAGGTTTGTGCATTTTATGGTATGTAAGTTATTTTATTTATTTTTACTGAGAGAAAGGATAAGAGAGGGAAGGAAAGAGGTATGTGTCAGGGAGAGGAACGAAAACACACACACACACCAATACCCAGGTAAGGACAAAGTCTGATGAAAAGGGACAAAAAAAGGTAATGTGACCAAGAAACACTGACGTTCAGACTCTCACATGGAAAGGGAGAGAGACTCCAGGAGAGACCTGAATGAGGAGGGGGTCCCACAGGGCAGGAAAGAAATCACCAACACTGGCCCCCTGCGCTGGAGGCACTCGCAGCTGGGGGCTCCTGGAGCAAGTGTCCACGACCGTGGAATGGCCCGGCCAGGGTCATTCAGACATGTGGGGCAAGGGGCGGGGATGGTGCTAAGTCTGGGATGGGCCTCAAGGGGTGCAGGGGCAGGGGCGGGGAGGGGAGTTGGTGAGGGGCCCAGGAGCTCACTCAGAAGGGCAGGGGGGAGATGGAGGCTGGTGTGGGGGTCCAGATGGCCCAGTAGTGTGCAGGGGAAGACAACAGGGGGCCCGGGAATGGGGGTTAGGAAAAGGGCCTAGAACTAACTCTCAGACACACAGACAAATGGATGGATACACAGACAGATCACCGTATGCTTATCCACAGAGTGAAAGCAAATGCCGGACAGTCTCAGAGATGGATGTGGAAGGAGAAAGAGCCTGGGGAAGTGGGAGAGAGACAGATACCAGTATGTCTCGAAAAATCCAGATGGAGCCAGAGGGGGGATGGGGAGCAGAGAGCAAGAGGGTGAGAGGAGATCTGTCTCTCTCTCTCTCTCTCTCTCTCTCTCTCTCACACACACACACACACACACACACACGTCTGGGCAGGAGCAGCTGTCTCATGAGGAATGTTCTAGGAAGAGCCGAGGAGGAAGACCCCCCCCCCCGTGGATGGCACTGACCCTCCAAGTGTTGAAGGGCGGCGGCAGCTGCCCATCCTGGAAACCCAACAAGCCTGCAGAGGCGGGGGGGGGGGGCAGACCCAGGGACCCCCCCAGAGGGCCACACAGACACGAGCGAGCGCAAGCCTGCGAGCCTCCGAGCAAGTGTTGGGGGCTGAGTAAATGAGTGCGGGCAGAATGTTGTGGAACACACACACACACACACACACACGACTGTGCAGTCACATCTGGGTGGCAAAACCTACCTACTGCTGGGGAACACATAGAGTCACGCTAAAGCTCAGAGGCAGAGACAGACAGACAAAGAAAGACAGGCGAACAGAGAGAGAAAGGGAGAAAGACAGTGGCGGGGGAGGGGGAGGTGACAGACGGACACAAATGCAAGCAGGACACCGAAGTCCAACGGCCTGAGAGAGGAGTTTGGAAAGAGGAGACCGAGGTGGAGACGGAATGAAGGAGGAGGAAGAGAAGGACCAGCGGAGGAAGAGGGAGATGCACGGAGCGCCCGGGCGCCTCTTCAGAAAGGCGGGACTTGGGATTTGAAATGCGAACGAAGGAAAGAAATGTCTGAATGCTGCGTGGTACACACGGCCGTGCGGGGCTCAGGCAACAGTGCGGGAGTCAGGAGGGGCCGGTGCCACACCCAGCACCGCTCACACGCACCACACACACACGCACCACACACACACCCAGCACCGCTCACACGCACCACACACACAC
>NW_023270374.1:28652830-28661819 GCF_011800145.1 Mirounga leonina | reverse complement strand
CTCACACACACCACACACACACACCACACACCCCACCCCTCACACCTGGCACACATGTAGCACACACACTAGACTACATACATGCCACACAAATGTCACACACGCCCCACACACGCTGCACACTTGCCGCAGACACACCATACACATACCACACGTGCGTGCACACAGACAAATGTAGGAAACCCAGAGAAAAGACAAGACTCAGATAAGCCCCAGAGAGAAAAGGGAAGGAGAGAAATGGGAGATAAACCCAAAAAAGCAGGAGACTTCCATGCACCTCCCCTGCCCTCTCCCATGTCCGTCTGGATGTCTGTCTGTCTCCCTGTCGGGCTTTCTCACACACCGTCACAGCCCCAGGAGACAGACGTCATGACCCGATGGCCATCCCACCCCGGCTCTGCCAGCTCCCACCCCCGGCCTTTGTCCCCTACCTCACCCGTTGCTCCTCGTCCTCAGGCCTCGCTCGGCTCTGCCTCCTTGGGGAGCCCCCTGGCCCTCTGTTCACACTCAGGACCCCATCCCTACACTCCCAGGACCATCCGTTCTGCTCGTCTGTCCCAGACAGGAAGTGCCGTGTCCAGCGTGCTTCCCAGCGAGGAGGGCAGAAGGCCGGAGGGACAGACAGCAGGGCCACACGTTTGTTGGGGGAATAAATGAATTAATGGGGGGACCCCGGAGAAAGGGACAAAGCTGCGAGGGCAAGAGAGAGCTGGACAGAGAGAGACAGAGATAGTGGGGGAGAGGGGGACGCACTCACCCTGAGGTCAAGGGCAAACCACAGAGGGCAGAATGAAGAAGGAAGAGCCGAGAAGGCAGAAAGGCAAAGAGGACACACGGCCTGCCGGGAGCAGCATTTACCCAGGCCAGTCACAGAGGAGATGCTCAGTAAATCCACAGCCCACGGTACTTTTAGGGGCCCACAAAACAATTTTAATTTCTCTTAAAATCAGAAGACAAATAGACATTTAGCTTAATTTTTTTTTAAGTAAACCCTACACCCAACGTGGGACTCAAACTCATGACCCAGAGATCGAGAGGCGCACGGTCCACCAACTGAGCCAAACAGGCGCCCCTCAAACAATGTTTTAATATATAATAATATATTTGACTTTACACCAATATTGTAATGGAATTTTAAATATTTCTTATGGAGGAAGGGGCCCACGAAGGCAAACCTAACTAGGGCCCACAAAGGTCATCATGGGGCCCTCTGCAGAGGGAGCGGGAGTGGACAGGAGATGAGTTGAGTTTGGGGCATTTAAGGATGAGGTGTCCAGGGAAGGGTCGCCAAGGAAACCATCCAGGAAGGAGGCCTTGAAGTTGAGGCTGGAGGGAGCATGGGACCAAGTCTGGGGCCAGGATGGGGTGTGAGCAAAGAATCACCCCAGAGGCGGGCGCCTGGGTGGCTCAGATGGTTGAGCGTCTGCCTTCGGCTCAGGTCATGATCCCAGGGTCCTGGGATCGAGTCCCGCATCGGGCTCCCTGCTAGGCGGGGAGCCTGCTTCTCCCTCTGCCTCTCTCTCTCTGTCTCTAATGAATAAATAAATAAAAATCTTTAAAAAAAAAAAAAAAAAGAATCACCCCAGAGGCCAAGTCCCAGGAGTCCTGGGGAAGGGAAAGAGGGTGGGCGAGAGGCCCGTGAACAGATTCACATGCACACAGACACACACACCAGAAAGAAGGAAGAGCAGGAAAGGAGGATCTTTAGGGAAACTGCAGAGATGTGGAGGCGGAAGGTAGAGAAAGACAGACAGACCCACTGGCGCAGAGATCCAGCCACACACATGAGGACACACAGACACACCCCAGCCTGGGGGTGGGACAAAGAAAAAGATGAACATTTAATGAGACCACTGCAAGGGGGAGGCATGGGGGGAGCAGAAGCAGACAGACGACAGACAGATGGACACACAGGCAGAGCTAGGCAGAGAGACACAGACCCAGGATCCCACGGGTCGCCCTTCGAGGGCGGCACAGGTCTGGGCACCAAGTGGGAAGAGCCCTCGGGTGGGGACGTGGGGACAGCGAGGGCTGGATGAACGACAGACAGATGCACAGAGCTCCATCTCCCCCCCTGACACCACCCCCCCGCCAGGCCTCCTTCCCTGGCTGTTCCCATCTCCGTCTCTGTGTTTCTATCTGTCTCTGTTAGTCTCCCTTTGTCTCTCTGCAAACCACAGCTTTTGGGAGCCCGTGAGAGAAAAATGGGAAGAGATGAGATGAGAGAAAATGCAGACAATGGAGCTCGTGTGTGTGTGTGTGCACACGTGTGTGAGAGTGTGCGCACATGCCTTCAACACAGGGTCTGGTCAGAATTTCATGAGGGGGAGAGGAGATGAAAGGAGCAGAGCCACAGCCTGGGAGGCGGGAGGGAGCAGGTGGGCGCACATGCCCCACACTCCCGCACCCCGCACACGCACGCACACCCTGCACACCCTGCACAGCCCGCACACGCACACAACCCCCCGCACACGCACGCACACCCTGCACAGCCCACACACGCACACACGCCCTGCACGACCTGCACACTCCGCACACCCCACACACGCACGCACACCCCACACACGCACGCACACCCCGCACACCCCACACACGCACGCACGCACACGCACACCCCACACACGCACGCACACACACGCACACTCCGCACACCCCGCACACCCCACACACGCACGCACACACATGCACATTCCGCACACCCCACACACACACGCACACACATGCACACACGCACATCCCACACACACATGCACACCCCACACACGCACGCACACATGCACACACACATCCCACACACCGCACACACATGCACACCCCGCACACGCACGCACACCCTGCACAACCTGCACACTCCGCACACCCCACACATGCACGCACACACCACACATGCACGCATACCCCGCACACGCACACACACGCACATCCCGCACACACCGCACACACATGCGCACCCCGCACACCCCGCACACGTACGTATACCCCGCACGCGCTGGAGGGGCAGCAGTGGAAAGGAGGCTGGTGAAACCGCAGAGAGCGGAGGCAGGGGGTTGCTGAGAAGGACAGCCGGCACGGAGGGCCTGCCACCGAGCCGCAGCCGGGCGCGGGGCTCACACGTCCACACGGGCCCCGGCCGCCCCGGGCCTGGGCAGATCTTCACCAAGTCTCCCACATGAATGTCTGACTGAACGGGCCAGCAGCCTGCAGCCAGAGCCGATGACTGGGCGCCAGAGCACGGACAGACAGACAGACACACTCCGAGAGAGAAGGGGACACAGAGGCCAACGGGCAGAGACCAGACGACAGCCCCAGGTGGACACGCACACAGACACATGCCCCACCCTCTCTAGGTGTGCACACGATCCACACAAATCCCTGCACACACAGCTGGAGAAAACAGACACACTGGCTTCGCACCCCATTGACACCCAGGTACACGCTCACCCCAGGAGCCTGCAGGCTCGCACACACCCCGGACACGTGTGTATATGGACACACACAGCCCTGGGCAAACGGATGCCCAGCCTCCCAATCACACACCCATGTGAGCAAAAGGCTCACGCAGCTAGACACACAGTCCTGGGAGCCCACACTCACAGACGACCCGCACACAAGTCCACACACACCTACCCAGACGCCCCTGAGCCAACAGGCCCATGCACACACCCACGTGCACACGAAGGCACACACCCCCAGGAGCAAACAGAAGACACAAGCCGCAAACATCCGTGCTCCTATGCTCCCAAGAGCTGCACACAGCCATGGAGTCTCTGGGTGTCCATTCTGACCTGGATACTAGGGGATTTGGCTTGCGAAAATACTACTGCAGAGAGAAATGTCCTAATTTTGAAATTTGTTTCTCATTAGACCATTATTACAGCCACAGGTGACACACAGATACATGTGTGATCTGATGTAAAAGAAATGTCTTCGTATAGACTGTTGCACAGAACTACCCAGTTGTGTCCCTTCGTGGTGGGGGGAAAAGGGAGGAGAGGAAAGATCTTTGGATTTTTCTCTAGGGTGCCCGGGACTTTTGCGGCTCCAGCCTCAGCCCAGCCCAGCACTCCTGGGAAACACACAGCGCCCGCAGACACATCTCCCCTTAAACACGTCCGCAACCCCACACAGGCCCAACGGTCCCACCCGGCCCCCAGAATGTCGACTGCCCCCATCCACCCAGGGCATCTGCGTCCCGAACTGCTCACGCTTTGGGAGTCCTGGCTTCCCCGGGAGCGTGCCAGACACGAGCCAGCCTTCTGCCAGATGCACTCCCTCCCTACGTAGGTGCAGGCGCACGCTCGGCCACATTCCGAAGTGGCTATCTCCAATCTGATCATGTCTCCCCCTGGCCTAGAGCCCTCTAGCCACCAGTGTGGCCCGAACAAAGGCCCCTCTGACCGCAGTCTGTCCTCACATCCCACCCCTCTCACTCTCCAGCACACAGTAGGTGCTCAATAAACCACTGGCCAAACTTTTGAGGTCTGTTTGTGTTTAATCAGACAATATGCAAAGTATTTACAACCAATTCTGGATCCCCCCTCCCCCCCAAGCCTGGGCCGTGAAATGCGAGACCCCCCCAGGCCCCGCCCAGAGCTGGGGGCCCCCTAGGCCTCTGCATAGTCATCTGAAATCTACAAAACACTGTTTATTTAAAAAAAAAAAAAAAAAAAAGAACAGTATTAGGACACCTTATACAAAGGGCCCGGGCACCTGGAAGAGGGCTTGAGAGTGCACCGGGGTAAGCGAGCCCAGGTTTGACTGGGATGGACAGCAGACTTGCGTCATAAACATGGATGAAAGGAAAAGTTGAAATTTCATGGGCAGGCCCTGCGTGGCCTGCCTTCCCGCTGGCGGAGCCCGGCTGGCTCGAGAACCCCCGGCAGCAGGAGTGTTATTGCTCTGATGGGGGGCTGTGGGGGAAATGTACATGTCCGGGGAACAGAGCAGGGGAGCGTTCTTACATGTTAAATATGGACACACATCGAGGAACACACACGTGCACACACAACACACATACACACACATAGGGGCCCTTGGCAAAAGGCCCACAAACCATCAGCCACCCCTTTTAAGGTGGGCACACTGAGGCCCGGGGAGGAGCCACCACATACCCTAAGGCTAAACACCAGAGCGAAGGCCAGCACGTCTCCGGACGCCCTCGGCTGGGCTCACCAAGTGATGCCAGGCCACAGGGTCTGGAGCAGAGCAGTTACAGAGACCACGGCCACCCAGGAAGGCAGACAGTGCAGCCCAGAGAGGACGCAGGGGCCACCCGAGGTCCCACGGCCAGGCCCGGCGCCTGGCAGTGGACGCTCATCCTCTCCCACCCCAGCATTAGGTACTCCTTTCCCTACTCATGAGTTGAGGGGTGCCATCTTGGGGAGGAGAGCAGGCGCCAGGCATTGAAATGACACAGGACACACTGGGGGAAGGAAGACCGGGGTTCCCTCTTGAGGCCAGGGCCTCCCAACCACTTGGATCTTCTATTTCTGTTTGATTGCCTCCAGAGCCCGGGAGCTCGCTCTCTTTCATGGCTGGCTAGCTCCGAGGATGAAAAACCACTCACATTCTGATTGACATCTGCTTCCCAACACCTGCCTCGTCACCCCTCATTCCTAGCTCCGCCCTCCATCCACCTCCACTCTCTCCCTGCACAATAGCCCCACCAGGCAGGCAGCGACAGCAGGACTCTGTCTGTTATCTCTAACTCAGCCTGGGGCCCGTGGTCCCCTGGGCTGCCCCAGTCTGCCCACGATGCCTCCAAGGACAATCCTGTTGGTTCCTGAGGAAGACAGGGGGAGCACCAGGTTCCGAACTCACCTCAAACCTGAACTGCTCTGTGGTCTTGGGCAAGTCCCATCCCCTCTCTGGACTGTTTCCCCATGGGTACTATGAGGACAAGGAATTGGTGATCTCTAAGGGTCCCTTGGGTCTAAGAACAGGATTTGAGGGGGATGCCCACCCTACCCACCGCCATGAAGTCAAGCCACACCTCAGCTGCCCAGCCCGGAAGCCCACGGCAGAGGGGTCTGGACCCAGCAGCTTCCACCAACAGGTGTTTCAGAAATGGATGGCAAGGAAGCAGGGCAGCAGGCAGGCCGAGGGCCAGGGGCCCAGCACTCCTCTTTGGAAAGGCTCTTCGGCCAGCTCTGGAGGCAGACCTGGGGGACACGGAAGTGGGAAGGGGCCAATGCAAGGAGCAGGCTGAGGCTGGGAAAGGGTGTCCTCAGTCCGTCCTTCTTCCCGCTTCCTCCTGCTGAGCCGCACAGAGCTCCAGGAGGGAAGGTTGGGAGGACGCAGTCACCATGCCAGCCTTGGACCCTGTCCTTAGGGCCGCCCCGGGCCCCAAGCCCTTCCGTGCCACAAAAGAGGGAGGGGCCTCCTCACTGGCGATTCAGCCCCACAGAGGGGATCAATGCGGGCAGGAGGAGGGAGTCAAGACCCTCCATCAGGGGCCACCCAGCCCAGGATCCAAGCCGAGAAGCCAGTCTGGCCCTGTAGCCTGCTCCCTATAGGTTCTCTCCGGGCTGGTACTGGGGCTCGGTGGATGTGAAGTAGTCCTCCAGGAAGGCCTGCAGGTACTCGAAGGTGGGCCGTTCCTCCGGCTCCTTCCTCCAGCACTGGCACATGAGGTCGTGCAAGGACTCGGGACACTCGGGCGGGCAGGGCATCCGGTAGCCACGCTCCACCTGATCCAGAACCTCACGGTTGACCATCCCTGTGGGAGGAGGGAAGCATGAGGAGACTGGCTCCGGTGAGGAAAGTTGGGTCAGGGGAGGATGATGAGGACAACAGAGAGGACCTCCCGCCCAGGATGGGGGGGTGTAACCATGGGTAAGTCCCCTCCCGAAGGCTGAGAGCCCTGACCAGAGAGCTCCTAAGATCAGCTGCTCACCCTCTTTCTTATACAGATGGGGAAACTGAGGCCTGGGAAGGGATGTGACTTGCCCAACGTCACCAGGGCAGAGGGGTTCAGGGATCAAAGATGGGGCACGGGGAGCCCTCTTACCAGGGTAGGGCACCCGTCCCTTTGTTGTGAGCTCCGTCAGCAGGATCCCAAAGGACCATACATCTGACTTGATGGTGAACCGGCCGTAGAGGGCCGCTTCTGGAGCCGTCCACTTGATGGGGAATTTGGCACCTGCAGGGGGGAGAAAGTTCAGGGGAGGCTCAGTAGAACATCAGGACGGCACTGCCAGGAGGTACCACTCTCATCCCCCGCTGGACAGATGCAGAAACAGGCTCGGAGAAGGCCAGACGGCCCCAACCCAGACCCTGCCCACCTTGCCGGGCCGTGTACTCGTTGTCTTCAATGAGCCGAGCCAGCCCAAAGTCAGCCACTTTGCACACGAGGTTCTCTCCAACCAGGATGTTGGCAGCACGGAGGTCCCGGTGGACGTAGTTCATCCGTTCCACGTAGGCCATGCCTGAGGCGATCTGCAGGCAGAACCCCAGGAACCCGGCTCAGGGACCACCCCAGCCCCCACGCCCCCCCACCGGGTCACCCTACCCTTCCCAGTCTTCTGGCTAGGGAAGTCAGCTTACAATAAACACCGTTGGCACAAAAAGCAGGACCAGTGCTCAGCAGAAAGAGGAAACGAAGGACAAAGGGCAAGGGCAAAGGAGAAACACAGACAAGATCCAGCCCGGGAAGCAGGGCGACCGTGAAAAAGAGGCCCCAGAGGCCCCACAGATACAGACGAGTGCCAGGCCCTCCCTGCTGTCCCGAGTCCCCTCTCTGAACCTGTTTTCTCATGTGAAATGTCAGGACAGCCATCCCGACCTCCCCTGATTGGGATAAGGATTAATGAAGAAATGATGTTGAGCACCACCTACAGCAAGCAAGTACTAATGCATGTTTGTTGAGTGACTAAATAACCTTTACAAAGAAAATTGAGGCCTGAGGTCCCACAGCATGTCACTGACTTCTGATACCCAGCGAAGGGCTCTTTTCTCCACCCAGTAATAAATGTGGTGGGATCAGAGAGCATGGGGGGGGGGGGCGGTCAAGGCAGGCCGCCTGAAGGGGGCCCTCGAGAGGCCAGAAGTGGCTAAGCTGGGTGGGACTGAGTGCTCCAGGGGCCAAGGCTGTGGGAGGTGGGAGGGGCTGACTCACCTGAGCAGCCATGTCCACCAGCTGAGGCAGCCGCAGGTACTTGCCTGTCTCCCCCTTGAGAAAGTCCAGCAGACTCCCTGGACAGAGAGAAAGCAGCACTAGCCCCTGCCCTGTCCCCCCGGAACCAGGAAGCAGTGTCTCCCCGATCCCGTCCACCAGGGCAGGCCAGCCTCGCCTTAAGCGGCACAGCAGATTTCACGCAAACCCACCTCTAAATAAAGTCTCACTCAGCGTCTGTCACTCAGAAGGCAAAGCAGGATGGGAAACAACCAAAGGTCTCCCTCCGGGAGAACAGAAACAATGGTCCGTCCCTACAACGGACTACTACTACCCAGCAATAAAAAAGGGACAGACTACGGATACGTGTGACAAGGACGAACCTCGGATGTAACAGCACATGTGCGGTTCTAGAATAAACACAGCTATGATGACAGAGAGCGTGAGATATTGCCTGGCTTTAGGGCTGGAGGATACGGCCTGCACCGGGCAGCAAGGGGGCCTTCTGGGGTGATGGGGATCTCCCGGAGCTCGACTGTCCTAAGGGATACCCGGAGCGTCCGTTTGTTAAAACTCCTGCGACTGGACGCTTAAAATGCTGTATTTTATCATGTGTAAATTATGCCTCCAAAAAGCAGATTTTGAACAATTTAATTAATTTAAGAATTAAGGACAGGTCAAGCCAGGGCCTTGACCTAGAAGTGGCTCCGCTTGGAGGGGTGCGGGACTTCTCTTTCAGCCGCAGCACGGCAGGTGGCGTTGGAAGACCGGCCAACTGGGGGAGACAAGGTGCACTGTGGGAAATCATTAAAAAAAAAAATGACATGAGAGGGGCGCCTGGGTGGCTCAGTCGGTTAAGCGACTGCCTTCGGCTCA